>NC_053407.1:11931856-12091856 GCF_016859285.1 Xiphias gladius | reverse complement strand
ACTGCAATGTTCTTTGAACAACTGCCAGGAAGTTTGAGAAAAAGCCACAGGCTGTACAGATTAACAAACTCCATTGCTAAGGTCAGTCTGCCATGCAAAACATTTCTTCTCACACCCTCCCAATATTTACCAAGGGAGTTCCAACATACCTGACCCTTGGAGAGAGAGGGATACAGGTAAACACAGCCATGGAGTGAGAGAGATCAAGAATCAGTGTTTGTGGGTGTAGACCTTCAGGTAACCTATCGCAGCACGACTGTGCAAAGTCATGCTACGGTCAGATAAGATGGTATCTTTTTGTTACCATAAAAGAGATTCATTGAACAAAAAAATGCAATTGTGTATGCTGAAATACGGTCTGTACTGGGGGGGCAGTGTGGAATGCACAGTACGTCACGAAACTATGAACACTGTTTTGACTTTAGTTAATAATAAAGCTTTTGTATTGTGAACACAATTGCCACCATTTCAACTTACACTGCTCACCTGTAAGTAAGGCATTCTAGTCACTGGCAATGTTTGGATTGAAGTTAGTAACTATTTGGTCAAACAATTAGTAAACAAGTTTACAAAACTCCCCAGACATTTGATGCCAGCTTTTGGTACTTGACATTTTTTGATACACTGTGCTACAGACAAATTCCAGTCAGTACTGAGTATTAAGTTTGTATACCCAGCCCTAAATGTGCCTATGTAAAATACACAAAAAGTAAAGGGTGGAATCTGTTTGTGTTGCATGTGGATCAAAAGGCTTAGGGTGGGCCTCTCGGTAGGCCTGATTTATAGTTTGATGGGGAGGTGTCACACTCAACTCTCTCTCCCTGTCATTACTCTGAGGAGGAGTAACGATCCCGCCTATCAGAGCAGTGGGCTGGGGGGGCAGATGAGTAAGAAAGAGGTAGGAGGGCAGGGTGCAGATTTATAGCTGATTCCCAGTATCCTAGGAGCACCTTTGGGACTAAGACGGTATATCTATTGGCAGTGCCCCCTCACTTCCAGAAAGCTGCCTTTCCTAACTCAAGATCACCAGGGTGATCTTTGGCATGGATACCCCTGCATATACATAAAGCTTAATACTGACAAGGCTGCTGTTGCTGAGTTTACATATGAGAGATAAGTCGGCTACCCCCTGGGAACAGCAAACAAAAAAAACAAAAACAAAAAAAAAAAAAGGGGGGGGTGGGGGATGAAGTAGAGACTGGACAGACAATTGTTTGCTATGGAGGGAATATTGAATAGGAGACAGAGTCTGACTGCTAAAGTCTGAGATATGTCAAAATGAAACTGGCCAAACAATTAATATGGTCAGTGTTGCAGAGAAGAAAACTGAGGCCTTTCATAAAGGAACTGTTTCAGCAAGCAGGTTTACCATATTATCTGGATGACTGCTGTGTGACGCCTAGAGCAGTCCATGTTCCACATTTGAGGGGGTTCCAGGTTTTACCCCCGGCAACTCAGTAAATCTGCATCTTGGAGCAGGGCCCAGATCTGAGTTGAACATTGCATCTTAAACCACATAATAGAGAGTAACCTGACACTGAGAATATGGCCTATCTGTACATCTCTCGCCGAAAAAGTGTCCGCTTCTGTCTCCTTGTCACCGGGTTATGGGAAGCACGGTAGTCGAGACTATACACGTAAGTGCACGTGAGTGTGTGTGTGTGTGTGTGTGTGAAACAGCTCACAACATTTACACTGATACCAACATTTGGAGTCACAGTTTCACTTAATTTTGCTCATTTCGGGTTGTTTGGTAAGAGCCCCCCATCTTTCATGCTGTCAAGTTCATGTTTCCACCTTATTGACATTTGTTCTATATCTTCAATCAAATGAAATCAAGTCTTTAACATGATAATCAGTAATGCTTACCACTTAAACTTCAATTATCAGATTTTTTCCCAGCTCTACTGCAGATGTTTACTTGTGCTCATCAGTGTGCATTTCTGCACCAGTAGCTACCATCTGCATGTGCTTGTTTTGCACCTAATGTGCTTGATCAAACACATCTACATTCAGTGACAAGTCTTACGTCAAGCCTCTCAGCGTGAGGGATGAGTCTGTCAAATCCACCTGCCTTTCTCCTCTCCTATCTGTTGATTTAGTAGTTCCTAGCCCTGAGGCAGACATTTTCTTTTTCCCGCTGGCGTCTTGACCCCCTTGTGGACCCGTCCGGGGCCCTTGGCAGAGGCACCATGTTATTTACTGCCCAGAGAGCTCTGTGAGCAGAGAGTCAACGCAGCATGGCTGGCTGAACAAGGGAGCAACCCGGTGCTCACTCCCACACACATACACATCCGTGGTTGCGCACAAACACACAAAGTCACATGACCGTCCCAGGGGGTTGGCAGAGATGTTTACCACTCTACAATCACTACACCCGGCAGAATTGAGAGCCATGAATGTGGAGACAAACAGACACAGACATCCATAACCCCAGCAACTAACCTGCCAGTCGTTTCAAACAGATACAACAGAAAAGGAAATGTGAAGTTATGGGTTTGATGACGTGACAGAGCAAACACCCATGAAGGATACAGGAAGTTCACCCTGACAGGACATGACAGCATTCACTCAGGTGAACTTTACGGTCAGCTGGACTCACTCACATGTCCCTAGGTGGACTATGCTCTGTGAGGACATTCTGAAAGTACCTCTGACCTGCACATGTTGGATAAATAAAGAGAGATTTAGGCTTAGGACCCGTATGCTGCTCCCGCTCAGTGACTTAAACCTTTTTGAACTATTTCACCAGGATTCCCTAAAAGGTTGACTGAACACAAAAACAAGTACAAAGCCTAACTGTTGGCAACAAATCATTCCCTAAGGGGTAAAGTTTCTCAAACTGCCAGCTGAGATCAAAAGACATACACTTGTTCCTGATCGGTCCAGAAATTTCTGCAAAGTTTTACGAAACAAAAATGTGTTTTCAAGATGCTCTTAAAACCTAAGTGTCTTAAGATCTAAAAGCAGAACCGCAGTGAAATTCCTTCTCCAAATCCCCTCCTTCCTCTCAGTAATTATAGCCTCCCAGCTAACAAACTACAGGTCTGCTGTGTTTGTCTTTGCCTCTGCGGATACGACAGGTGAAGTAAGGCCTGTGTATGCTGGGCTGAATGCCAGTCTCTTACTGGTTCTGCTAGCCAAGTACATATTACCATTCCTGGTACAACAAAAACACCTGGGGAATGAAGGGGGGAAGACTCTTAATTTTTCAAAAATGTACTGGCCATAAAATTTCATAAGAAGGAAGATATTTTCTTTGCATCACTGAGAATTTGAGTGAAGCATCCTACACAAGAAAAACAGAATGTTCCCCTTTATGAAATCCTGTGAGGAAAAAGTTTGCAAGAGTAAGCTTGGTGAGGATGATTTATTTAGAGGAGTACCAATGATTTGATGAAGTGAAAACTGGGTTGACTTTGGATTGGAAATAGGGGTGTGAGGAGGGATGAGGGGGCAGGGTGTGAGGGATGTGAATGTGATGCAAGGAAGACTGGATCAATCTTTTATCACTGCAGTGTGCTTTCATCCCTAATGGATCCGACATGAACAGAGCACAGCACTACCTTCCGTTACATTGCACAAGCAGGGGAGGGACGCACGGGAAGAACAACAGTGAGCAAGTGAGGTAGACAGAGAAACACATGGGAAAGAATGACAGCTACCGACGGGGGGGGTGTTCAAACCTCCTTGCCAAAAATAATCACCACCCCAAACATGCAAACATATTATTTCACTGACATGCTGTTATGGCGCTTCCAATTACCTCTGGCCCTGAGCGCATCTGCAGGAGTTGGGAAACATTCCTGATAAGGACTGTGAGAAATTAAACATCGCACCATGAAGAATGACTTTGAAAATTCCCATCAAGAATCCCAAGAGATATCTCGCTGTGCATGGGTGGACTTGCGTCCCTTGCCATACGAGCTGAGTGACAGACAGACACGCTGACAGACACTGACGGACAGACAGACAGACGATTCTAGAAGAGGAGGGGAGTCCATCTGTGTATTCAAGCAGTGGAGGAGCAGTAAAAATAACATTGCAGAGAACAAGGCACGATGACTCTCAGAGGACACTCTGCTCTCTCCATGCTAAACAGGCTCATTCATGTGATAGAAAATAAGAAATATCTAGGCAGTGAGGAAGACACAAAGGGAAGGAGGGAGAAAAGAAGTGCTAACTAAACAAGGCTGCGAAGAAGCTTGAAAGTTTTATAATGCGTTTCCACTACTGACAACCAGATCATTATCCTGCCTGTCTGGTTTTCCCTTTTTAGATAGAATACCCATAGTACTTAAAAGGAAGGGATATTTAGCAGTAAATTATATCATCACTCCTCTGCTCTGTTCATCACAGAACTGAAGCAAACATGGTCGGCTTCCTGGTTGAAGGTAATAAATATACTGTAGGAGGATTTCTCAAGGAGCTCGTGTTATGCAGAGTCCGTATCAGTGCCTGATACAGTTAAACAAACAAAGATCAATTAGGAACAATACATTTGAACGAGTTTACAATCGATGGCCCTTATTGGATAACAAATACAGACTGCTAATCAGCTCAGAGTTCCACTATCTGACACATACCGTAATGGGAAATGTTAAATAAGATACTAGCCACGCATAACGATGAGTCAATGTTTAAAAAGGCTTAGAGTGGTTTGGTGCATTAGACTTGCACAGTGTTGGCATTTGAGATGTGCAGCACGTTAACAGTTAAATGCAGTCGGAACATGCAGAGAGTGAGCTGAACTCTGCCCATGCCCTCCATTAATTAATCTTTAATCCTACAGCGGTAAAAGGAGCAGCTGGTGTGACAGGAGACCCGTGTAAGAGATAGCCTGCACTTGTCCCATAGTTTGAACACGGTAAATATTTTCACATAAAAAATGCCACACAGGGAGTACTCAAAAAGACACACACACACACACACACACACACACACACACACACACACACACACACACACACACAGACACACAGAAACAAAAAGAACCACACAGAGAAGTAAAAATGCACGAGTGCACAGAGTGAAGTTTCACCCAAACAGGTTTGAGTTGTTTTGCCTCATACAGGAATACCTGGGTGGTGGGTCTAGTGTCAGCAGGTACATGTGAAGACACAGCTCACCTCCCCAGAAACATAACACAAGATTACTTGTGTGTGTGTGTGTGTGTGCGTGTGTGTGTGTGTGTGTGTGTGTGTGTGTGTGTGTGTGTGTGTGTGTGTGTGTGTGTGTGTGTGTGTCAGAGGAACAACTCTGACACCCACAAAAATATAAAAAAACATAAGCTCACACTCATTAATAATAAGAGATCTCTCTACATGTGTGCTGGAACATACAGCCAAGCAACACAATGACTTCGGAGAAACTTCCTCACACTGATATATCAAACGGGCAAGGACACATTCAAATAACCTCTGAATAAAGTCCTTACACTCACCGAGTGAGAGGATCTTTGCCTTCTCTTCAGTGCCTTTAATTTCCTCTGTCTGGTTTTTTCTCTCCGTCTCTCTTCCTCGCTCAGGGAAATCCTTTACTTCTGACAGAGCAGCAGAGCCGGTTGTGCAGCTGGTGTGCGAGGCAGCGAGCGAGTGTGTATGAGTGTGTGTATTAGGAGCGTGCGAGGAGCGTGCAAGTCCAGCGGAGGTCAGAGGCAGTCAGATGTGGTCACGGGAGGAGATTTAAAGGATGTTGCGACTGGTCCTCAGCTCTATCTTGCTGCCTGCTCGTCTTCTTGGTACCTCAGGAATGCACTTCTCCTGGGTGTCCTCACCACAGCCAAGATCTGAGAGACTGCTAGAGTTCTCTCTCTCTCGCTCTGTCTACACCCCTCCTCCTTCTCTCTGTGTCTCTCACCCACACAGCAACACACCCTCCCAGTCTCTCTCTCTCTCTCTCTCTCTCCCCACCCTCTCTCACTATGCCACTAGATCTGGTACCTCCCCCTTTTCAGGTAGTTGAGAGCATGATTTGGGCTTTGTCGTTCTCCCTCCATATCAATTTTCTCAGTTATTCTCTTTTTATTCTACATTCTCCAATGACACAAAGGACTGCTTGTAAGAAAACTCAGAGATAAGAGCAAAATGAACTCGACATTCGTTGCATGCATATGTATTTACCTACAAGTCTACTCTTTGTACAATCTATAGCCTGAGGCATTAGACATCCTCCCTCTGGCCTCCAGTCGCATGAACAGCTGATTACACAAATGAGGCCGTCAGGTGATTTTCTCTTCCCTTTCCTGGAATGAGGTCATAGTCCGTCAGACCAGGTGCAATTGCAGTGTGTGTGTGTGTGTGTGTGTGTGTGTGTGTCGGTGGTTGTCTGTGTGTGTTTGAGCCGGACACCACCCTGTGGGAAAATGAGAGAACAGAGCAACCTAAATCTGACTACTGTGGACTAGAGAGCATGTACAAACAGTAGCCAAATCAATTATAGAAACTACTCAACATTTATTTATGAAACAGTGCCAAAATCCCTAACGGTGTTCCAGTCTCCACAGCCACCTCCCACAAAGACAGGGCCAAGACATGCGTGACCAATGGGTCAGTCAGAATATGTGGGAGCCCCTCAGCGTGAGCCAGACCCCACTTTCTATCTTCACATCTCCCTAAAACTTAAATTTGAACCATTAGTAGCCTCTTTTCATTACCATCCCCCAAACCTGAAACTAAAGACTGGACATGATACCAAGAAGATGTCCTAAATATAAATTAAAGCGGAAGTCAGACTGTATTGTCACTCATGATGTCTTAAATCATTTACAACTAGATACATTGCAGAATATACAGTAAATCTGTGTATATCAGCAGACAATCATTTTTTATATAAATACATTACATAAACAAATGCTTTTGATACGGATACCCTAAATTTGTGTTTTTAAATAACCATGACCAAGATATGTACTAAGTAGAACATTTTACAGCTAGAAAATAAACTAGTCGGTGCTCTCTCTTGTGGATAAACATAAGAATCACTGTTTCTAAACCACCTCAAACATATATTTCGCATTCCTGTGCTGCAACTTCTTGTTATCTATCTGCCCATATATATACCAATACCAATGTATCTGTGATAAGCTCATATCGGCCGACATATCAGGTGGGATCTTATTTTTTATTAATTTTTATTATTTTACCCCTCTTTCTTGTCAATTTGTGAATTGATCTGCAAACATGGCTGCTTAACTTCACTGAGCTTGTTCGTTCATTTTCCTTGTGTGAGCCAAGGACATTAGATAATAATATACTGAAACAAGTGCTTGAAACAAAATGTGTTAGAATTCTGTGACAAAAAGGTTCAGGGGGGGAATTTAAGAAGCTTAAAAACAATTTTAGAAAAGTCAAAAGAAAACAAGATTTCAGCTGCAGCTGTACAAAATATTAAAAAGAACATTTTTCTTCCTATTGCTTGAAACCAATGTAGTTATGGAAGTCAGACACTATGATTCAGAAGCAGCAGGCTTTGGAAATACCTACTTCATCCATGTGTTTACTTTGCTTTTAACTGAAGGCAGACTGCATTCTGAATAGACTAATGAGGACATGCAGTCACAGTGCCTAATAACCAGTGAGCACATTGTATAAAGCAGATCTTCCAAAAATAGATGTCTTGGATTAATTGCATTAATTTGATGAATTAAACCATGCAAAAAAAAAAGACCACAGTGAAGAATGCTGTAGCTCTTAGCCAGCTGAGTCACAGAGGCCCGCAGAGAGCGGAGTCACATCTATGTGAACTGTTTGACTGTTCTGTCTATAAAGCAAAGCTTTTGGCACATCTAAGAGCTGTGTTGTCTGACAAATCACTTTAACCACACTCCAGCATAAAAATGGGGGGAAAGCCTCCTGTGGGATTGCTTAGGTACCAGAGGCCACAGTGAGAAAAGGCTGAGGTGCCAAGGCAGAGTGACATTTTAAAAGCAGCAAGAAAGTAAGTACACTTTATGGATTCTGACATGCTAATACACTACAGTGGAATCATGTGCTTGTCCATCGTCAGACTCACACCAAGTTCATTAAAGGGCTTTTTTTGTAAGACATGACCAGGCAAAGGTTAAAAGGCCGTGAGTCCTCCTTACTGCTTTGAGATTCTGAAGACAGAAAGAAATAGGGCTGAAATCAGAGTGGTGGGTGAGGGTATTGTAATGTGATGTGGAGGATTATCAGTCCAAAGCCTCCCAGACCTCGCTGACACCTTCCAGGCATTCCTCAGGGCACCTCCCACTGCTGTCCCTCCCTCACCCCACCCTACCCTGTCAAACCCCACATATCATCCCTCTTTTTCTCCGTGACTCGAACATTCTTGCAACCCCCCCCCCCCCCCGCATTCAGCAAAAAAGCCATTGAAAACAAAGACGTGGCCAAAAAAGCTTTAAATGCTGAGCTTTCAGAAGAAATCATTCACCATTTTGTACTTCTTACCAATTAAGTTCAAATTGCAACAAATGCTGAAAATGCACTCAGTTCCATAGTCTACACAGCTGTTTGACTGCTTCAATCAGCGCCTACTACTAAGTTCATTCTCAACAAGTGATAGTAGGTATAAATCTGTACAAAGGGAGGCTAGCCAGCCATAACTCAGCTCTGGGAAGACAAGAAGATGGCTCTCAGGCTGAGAAATAGACTGGTTGGGTCTGGCAGCAGTTCAATAGGTTTTGTTGAGGGGAGCAGAGAGAGGGGGATACATGCTGATAGTGTCTTTGTTGGCCATTATTCACCGAGAATGAATAGCATTAAGTTGCTGCTACGGCTCGCCCCTTCCCATCTTCCCTGTTGAAATCTCCACCTCTTGTTCTTTCCCTGTTTATTCAGCCTTTCACTAAAAACAGCCTTCAACAGGTGGACAACAGGTCAGTCATGACTAAAAACTGGGCGGCAGATGGAATGAGAGCAGACTACCAAAGCTCTATTTTCAGAAGCCAAAACAAGTCACAAAATCATGAACTTTTGTTGACATCGGTTTCCATACTCATGGCAAGCCACGTAAGGTAGTAATGTTCTGTTTGTGCCAAACATGCTTAAGTATAGCATTGCTGTCTCATTATGGTCAGGCCGATGCTGTTGCACCAGCAATGTATCCTCTGTGTATCATTATGACATGCGAGATGGCTTTCGCCAGCGAAGGTAATTGCACTGTTGAGACATAAATATAGCACCTCCCACACCAAGAACAGACAAAGACTTTTGTTTTCTTCCCAGAAAAGTGGCTTAGATGATGATTCATGTTTTGGAAGCAAATGACTATCACTGTATCATCTCTTTACAAATAACAACAACTGTATTGAAAATGCATTGACAAGGTGAAGCAGAAGACAAAGAGATGACAGGGGGGTACAAAGTGAAAATGACAGGAGGAGGGGTTCAATTGGATCCACATATACACTCCTTGTAAACAAACTTTGTATTCCTCCAAACATGGGAGAGAAAAGAAGACAGAAAAACATACAGCCTTATTTTTTTTCTCTTTGAAGACTTCTTTCAGTTCTGACTAACGAAGCACATAAGAGAATCTCGGTTGGCTTTTAACAGCTTCCAAGTTGTCAAGACTTTGGCCGCACTCTGGCACCCTCTCTCCATCGTCTCTTTTTCTCCCTCTTTATTCAGAACCAGTCCAGACTGGCTCAGGACTGAGTTACCACCATTCGAAAAAAAAAAAAAAAACACTGCTACCTCTAATGTGGCCTTCTGTTGCATCTTTGAGTAACTATATGAACAGCTATTTTTAGAGGTGAAATAAATTTGGACCTAGATCATAAGCTGCGGCATTGTCCTTCATTGCTTTCAAGTGGCCCTGTTGGAAGTAGCTAAATAGTGCCTCAAAATGTCTCCTTCATCGCCTCTAGCTAAGCCAATCTGTTTCCATCCTGCCTCGAGATGTATAGTCACTCTCTGTCTCTTGAGATAAAGCTGTACCATTAGTGTCACACTGTGCTGCTCGGCACTGTTCCTATCAGTAAATGGAAATAGGCTACAGCCAGCCTGATTGGTATGGGGAAAAGGCTGTGTCCGTCGTAAAGCCCTCAACTTTTCCTCATGCACCGAGTTGGATGGGATGTTGACAGTGAACCTGGCTGCCACTTTCACCTTATCATTTCTCTCTGTTTCTCTCCCATGCAAGGAGTGCAAGTGAGTCAATGAACAAAAGAGAGTCAAAGTTAAGTCAACAAGATGTCCTTCCCCGAGACCCCCCTCCATACAAGCCTCAGGATTTCTCTGGACAGAGTACGGATGCAACCCACAGACCGCAACCCTAGTCGCTGCACACTATGTGCACCAAGAGAGCAAGGAAACAAAGACAAAGAGAAAGTCAGGCAAGATGAAATATTGTCCTGCATGGAGGTGGAACTGCTGATTTAATGATGATCTCAGTAATAACAAAAGCCAGAGCGGTGGGCACTTGATGGACAGGAAATGCGGGTTAGTGACAGGGGAGCTATCAGGTGGGTGCAGGTCAGGGGTCGGAGGTGAACAAAAGCTTTGTAAGCCCCACACAGAGCGAGGGAGAGGCCCCCAGGATGTACTCACTGACACAGAGTCTATCCGTCTACACCTTTCTCTACACGCTTCAGGCTGCAATTTGTTTGTCTAAAAATGTTTTCTCACATCTGTTTGTCAGGTCTAAATGCTTTTCCATCTGTCCTCCATATAGACTGAGATGTCACCCTCAATGTTTCTGTCCATTTCTTTAAAACATTGTTTACAATGCTACTCTATTCCACTGAGTGTCTGGGGGGAAAGGACTATCCACGTACCTGCTGGAACAACAGTATTTAAAAGCTTTCACTGCACCAGGCATGTCATCTCTTCCCTTCTGTGGCTTTACTCGATCAAAGGAAAGCTGTAGCTGTGTTACAGTAAGAAAATCTTTTGTAGCTACAATCATGCTTGAAAAGTACACAGGCGAACAGAAATCTAAGCATGCTTGCGCACACACAGCAAGACTTGGTGACACCAGTGCATACTGAAGTTGTATCTTTCGAATCATACCATTCTAACAACAGGCATTTTAGTTTGAAGATGAGAACATATGCAAAACTGATTCACCAGAGCTTCAAGTACAGACACTTGAAGACCTGTTGAATTTTAACAAGGCCAGTGAGACTGCTATTGCCATCTTTATCCCACTGGTAGAGGGTTTGAGTGTGTGCTGGAGTGGGCATGTACGTGACACTGAGTTAATGACATTATATGTGTGTGTGTGTGTGTGTGCGCGTGTGTTTGTGGGTGGATATACCAGATTAATAATCAGCGCTCAGAAAAAGGCCATATGTGTGCAAGTCTGTGAATCTCTCCCACATATCTCCCATATATTCTCCTCCGCGTCTGCATATAAAACCCTATCAGCAGGAATGTTAGGATTGTCGGGTCAGCAGTGGTGACATCATGGCAGCCCGTCAGAAGCAACAGCAAGGCCTCAGCGCCAGTTTCCTCCTGGTTGCATCAGCTACACGATACCAGGCTGCGGATCAATGACACTCACCCCAGCCCTGCTTCCGGCTCACTTTATCATCCGTCACACACTCAATACAGACAAGCCACTGATATGTCTAAAACATCATATTCATAAAAAATGTTTAATTTCCACACCACCCGATCGTGCAGCCTTAAATCAAATCTACTTGCCTGCAGTTAGAGACAAACATGAAATGGTAAATGCTACACTTTGCGAAATCAAATCTAAGTTGACTTTATCATTTTCACATGTTCTGATGACTGATCTTATACAACACGTGGGCTTTCTCTGAGACTCCAGACTCGTCACCTGCTCAAGGTGGTCTAAGGTCAACAGACAGACATAAATGGCTTGATTCTTTACAAAGAGATCAGAGTATAGCCTGAGGCGAGGCTAACAAGGAGAAGAAAAGTATACATAGCGAGTACTTAAGTTAGTGCTTTTCTCATTATTTATACTCTACTATATAAGCAACAAATATCTGTGAACTGAACCAGCCCAACATGTATAACAACATTATTCTCAAATTCTCACATCTGCCTCTGGCAAACTATTCTTTCATCTGTCCCCTATGTGAGGGGTCAAGTGTCAGCAAACAGATGCTAGTGTGTGTGTGTTTGTGTATGGAAGTGTGAGTGCGTGTGTGCGGAGCATCCTCCAGGTCATCAGATAAAGTGCACCTGAGGGAGGGGCAGGTAGCCAGTTTTCAGTGTTGCCAGGGTAACCAAACACAGACACAACCACCTGGTTGGTGGAGCCCAAGAAGGGGAGCTCAGAGGGCGCCACTTCAGAACGGTAACCCTGCCAGAAAATCGTCTCAAAGTGGCCCACTTCCCAAACACAACCCATATTGTGTTTGTGCCATGACGAACCAAGCGCAGCGGAGAGTGCGCACAGCTGTTGAATCTTTCATGGAACATAAAAAATAACTAAGCCTACTGTACAGCTCTCATTACAGCGGAGAAATAACTTTGTGTCCATCTTGACTGTGTTATCTCCACATGATCTTAGCCATTGTTTATCTTGTTGGACATTTGAAAGACATGCCAAGCCAACCACGTTTTTTTCTGTTCAGTGCCATACCATAACAAATGTACAAAGTATGACCCAGACACACACACACTAGGCAAACAATTTCCTAAACATGTCAAATGACGCTATCATTGTGACTAATACAATTGATAAGGGCATCTGGCAAATAAACAATGACTAACTTATATTTAACTTCTAAACGATTAGTCATTGTTTAATCGATGACTAATCTGTCCTGGCTTTTGCAGGATTGAAAACAAAGTTAGCCATGTGTTCAACTAGAAAAAACACTGTTAACTCAGTGAACAAACACTTAAAACTCAACAAACAAAGCCATTTGTTTCACTCACCTCTTGCAGTCTAATGGTATCTGTGACTGCCTGCCTGATGAAAAAGGAGAAGAGGGAGAGGAGGAAGAGCAAGACAAACCTGTCACTGTCTGTGTGTGTCGTGCTCACAGGCTACCTGATCCACCACAGCCTGTGGAAGAGACAGAGTGACTGAGAGAGACCGGCTCAGAGCATTGGGGGGGGGCAGCTGCAGAGAAAAGTGAAGTGGTGCCGCCATTCCCTGTCACCCAGGAAACCAACGCTCTTTCAAAGAAAATCGGCCAATGGCAAACACCGGCAATTGTGTGCAGACAAAAAGTCACATGACTACCCAAACACCACTCCCTATGCACAGAGTGAGAAGGGAAGAGAAGGAAAAAAAAAAAGAAAAAAAAAGTATATTGTTAGGATCTGGAGGGTGATCAAGAAGGGTAAAATATAGAGGCAAGCGCTGTGAGAAAAAGAAAAACGGAAAAAGAAGGGAAATAAAGTAGATAGTGGTTGGGAATTTGAGTTGAGGCAGTAAACAGATCACCAGGCTAAACTCCATCCAATATTTCCACCTCATTTTCCTCACAGTCTCATCTCCACACCAGCTTATCACCAAACAAGCTGACTGCAGCCCATTCCTGTTTGCTAAGAGGAACAACCCTGAGCAGCACAGTGTGACACTAATGGTGCAGCTTTATCTCCAGCTGGCACACCCAAACAGCACCTATCTACTTCCATATTAGGCCATTTATATAGAGAGTGCACAAAACATTAAGTTCCTTCCTTCCTACACCGTGTTCAACCCATATAGTTTTGACCATCAATATATAAGCAAAAGCATTTTTAAAAGCTGCCTCCTCAATTTATATTTCATTGGTGAAATGGATCTATTAGGTGAAATCAATAAGGAATCACCAGTACACCCTAGAATTTTGTCAGTGTATGTATGGTTGCATTATTATATAATAATGAACTGTGATGTTTCATTTGTTTCTCTTTGTATGTAGGTCACTGTTTAATTTGTTTGATTTTAGTACATTTTATGTGGGGGTTAGAAATTATTAGTTTAGATTTTTTTTTGATAGTGGAGACAATTTTTAAAGTCGGGCCGATAACAGAAACACAGTAAAATAAAATCTATATTTTGGCAACAAATCTCACAAATCTCACATTTTTCTAATGCATCCTAAACTAGCTAAACTTTGGGACAATTTGGTTTAATGCTGCACAAATGAAGTGCACTAACAGGTCCAGCAGAAACACAGCAGATATGTACATTCAAATCATTTGCACTTAAAAAAAATCTCAAGAATTAGGCAGTTTCTTCTAGTTGATCTGACAACTGTTCTTCAATAATTGATGGACATTGGCACAAGCAACATAAGTGGTGTTTGTCAACCTGTGAGTACAATAGGAATGCTCCTGTCAACCGATGAAAAGCAGATGTTATTGATTACAAATACTTTTATCAGTAGTCTTTAAATTCAACAGTTAGAAAGCAAAACTAGGTCAAAACCTAGTATGTTGCTGGACCGCCCTTCATCTGTTTGCTTCTCTCCTACAGTCTGCTCACATAAACAGTATTTTAATACAGCTAAATTCCCAATAAAGCTGTTCTCATTTACGTTTTTCTGTTTCTGTTTGCAGACAACAGAGCACGTAAGAAATAGTGACTGAAAGGCATGTTAACATGTTAACCAGCAGTCACTTCCAAGCCATTTTCAGCTGCTGCTCTACACTGCAGAAATTCTGATAACTGCAACGTCGTTTAACAAACTCACCATACACATAAGTTAAGGACAACGGCTGTCCTGTGATTTCAGCTATATTTACTTGTAAAATGATCCATCAGAGAGAAAGTTAGAAGCTTGTTCATGTCTGTGTCAGCTGTCATGTGGTCAACTGAATGAGACAGAGGTGTTCCTGCGGAGGGAAAGCGCTCGTGGGGGAAAACCGGCAACTCCCACTCTATGGGGTGAAAAAGTCAGTAAATCTAGCTACAAAGGTGCTAGGTTGGCAACACTGCCTGTAAACACCCCCCCTGATGTTGCAATAGAAACTGTTTGCGCCAATTCATTTTGAAAGAGCAACAGCCAATGGGGAAATTCCAACAATCAGTCACGTGGCATTTGACTGACCAATGGTGTAACTTTTTCACTCAGTGAGTCAAATCCGCCATTGGAATGAAATAGTGACTGTTTATAGGGATGGTCCCGTTGTTGTGGTCCAGCCAAAAATGATAGTAAAACAGGTGAGGCAAAGAAAAAAATAACATCCAAACTGTGTTTTCATTGGCTGATCCATTATGGCTTTAATGTAGTGTTACATCCAGCTTGAAGGCTAGATTTTAGGGATGCTAGAACGCTAAACTGAATTTTTTTTCTAGATTTAAAAAAAGAAGGGCAGAGTTTTTTGGATATATCAATGTTATATACAGTAAGTCATATCAGAGAGCAATAACTTCTTGCTGCATTACATCTAATCCAGTTCTGCGACCACAAATACAACAGACCAAGTTGGTGCAGAAGTTGGCACAAGCGTGGGGCTACATTACAGTTGAATAACCAAATGGATTGGTAGTGACAATGGCAGATGCAATGTTGTCTCCAGTTCAATGTAGAAATGGCAGATTTACTATCATTGGATCCCTCATTCTGCTCTGTAATCATTCAGAGACAATTTCTAAGGTGGGAGACCAATCAAGAATTTCTAAATTACAAAGGTGCCTATTTTGTTAGGTGTAAGACAACATTAAGACTAAATGAGTTATCATGTTCACTTCTGAAATGACCGAGCAGACTTTTCGTACTTTTGTCTAACCTGTCCATTTGTTGTTTTGGTTTTCTGTTCCTTATTCGGATACAATATGCAGTTATCCGAATCCTGCTGCCATATAATCTTGATGCACAAATGCAAAGACCAGTGCAAACTAGTATGTCACGTGTGGTCAATGCTGGGAATATACAAGCACACTTGCTATATTTTTTCATGTTTTCACAGCAAATCACAAAATGGTTGAAGTAAATTATAAATCAGAAGGGAGAGAAAACCTTTCAACAAACTGATTCCCAAGTTCAGGACAGATCCAGCCTTCCGTGTAAGCAAAATAATATTATTGTTAATGAAAGGCTCCATTTTACCATCTCTTTGGATAGGACCCAGATATTCATAAACTCCTTCATTAAGAAGTAGCTTACAACCCAAAGGGGCCTACCCACTGTTTTCGAAAAGGCTACTGCAGCTTTAGACTCAGAAATGCTGACCCTCAGCAGCAGAGCTCAGAGCCCGGTGAAGCCAGCAAAGCTACATCATCTGCCAAAATCAGCAATGCAGCAATCCCTTTTCAGGTCGATTATTTGCATTCAATATTAACAGGAACTGAAGAGAGACCTGAAAATGCATTTGCATAAGTAGAAGTTTTAGCCACCTATCCCATATTAACCTTGCCACCCAAAAATCATCCTATGACCCTCGTGCTGGAGCTTCTGAATTTGAGAACCACAGATCTGCAGATTAGTGTCATCTTAAAGAATATAAATAGCCATCTGTTTTTTAATATAAATTCATTAAGTTGTTTCACCCTTCATCCTGAACAGGACAAAAACATTTATTTTAACTATTTATACATGTTTTAGCTTTAGACTACTTAAACATAGACTTCAAAATAAAACTCTCTGAGTGTGAAATGTATCATGTTTTTACCGGGACACTGGCATCTGCCAAAGGTAGTAAACTAAATCATAGTGAGGCTCTCCAGCATAAACTCTCAACAGAACAGAGAGACAATACCATCTACAAATGTTAGGCAGCAGGTTGATCACCTAGACTAAAACACACACATCTGTCATTTTCTCAGCCATGTAGATGACACAGTCATCTGCCTTATAATACATCTCCTCAGCACGAGAAAATGACCCTACTTCAGCGGTGGCAGCCATGTCTCAACCTCACAAAAGCATTTACTAAGTAAAAAAAGGGGCACAATTACCTCTCTACAATGTGAATGTGACAGGATAGCTGATGAGCTGCAGCAAGGGAAGGGGACAGAGCATACAGTATCCAGAGCATGGATGGCAATGACAAGTCTAAGACTCTGCCATTGATTTTTTTTTTTTTTTTTTTTAAAGGTAACAGAGAGGACTACCTGAGGATTAAGAGTCCTGTATCAGCTTGCCAATAGATAATAGGCACATTCTGGCTCCGGGCTTACTGAAGATTCTTGCAATATTTTTGCAGATGGAACATGCAACCTAGAGATTAGACCTAATCAGGAAATGACACCAAAAGTAGTCATCTTTTAGTTTTCTAGACCAATTATTTACAGTATGCAAACTGCTTTGGTATGTTCACCAAACTGCATTTTCCTATCTATGCTGCATGAATCAAATTACAATGTTTAACTGAAATGTTAAAAAAAATCAAAACAGAGCCTGTAGGGCTATATTTACGCTTACATGATGTCAAACCACACATGTGATTAAATCTAAGTATCCTACTCATGCAAGGTGGATCTATAGTGAATATAAACTATCACAGTTTTCCTAAAAGTCGATACGTTAGCAGAAGAGTTGAGAAGGGGGTTGGTGTTGCGATGATTTAGTGTCTGCGAGTTGAAGGTTTGGTATGGGGGTGTGTGCGTGATTCTCAGCTGGTAGACAAGCCTTTATGCTCTCTGGTATTGAGCAGCTGGACAAATGAGTCACCATGTATGCATTTCATAGTGTGTAGGGGACAAAGAGGTCAAGCAACTAAACACTTTACTGTCATCTTTTTTGTCCCACTTTTCATTTTATTCCAGCATTATGAACAGAGTGAGCTGCAAATTTATTCTGGGAAAACACTGGAGGAAAATCAATGTAAATCATTTTGACTGCACCACTAAGCATAAATCCATAAATTTTGCTCTGATATATCATCTTCTAAGAGTTCTGAATTCATGATCAGTCTGAATGGACAGAGATAATTTCTTGAAGACGACCAAAACAAAAATAGTGCATCTCAGCCTCATTCTCAAACAGTTTCTCCTGCAAACATTATCTGTTAAAAAAAAAACATCAAAGATTCCTAAACATTACGGCTTCCATTTTTCAAAACATACATAAAATATTTGTAAAATAGTTATAGTGAAGACAGACAGAGGCCACGACAACGATTTACAAAGTTGAGCTATTTACTCTTGGTTAATTTGTGAAGTGGGAAACATAAAGAATAAGGAAGAAAACAACACTGTATAAAAATACAGGGAAGTAAGAGAGAAAAGGCACAAACAGCAGATGAGACGAGGAGGAAGTGCAAGAAACAAGATTAGGAACAAGACAAATACATATTCTGTCAGACTGAAACTTGAACAGCAGAACAGCTAGGCAATTAGGTAAACAAGGAAGGTCAACAAACTGATAAACATTAAGCCTTATTGTTTATGTGCAATCATAATATGTGTGGTTTATACTGATTACTGTATCCCAAAGGATGCTGTCTGGGTCGTTTTTGGGTGGAACAGTAAATCCTCACGTAAATCAGGTTTTGTTCATACTGTATGTAAAAAAAATAAAATAAAAAAATAAAAAATAAAAAAAAGGGGGGGGGGGCGAATTAATAGATATGAGTAGAGCTCAAAAGATAAGTCAGTCAGTTTGTTAATCGACAGAAATCAGTAATTATGCATTAGCAATTTCAATCTTTTTCTTTTCTTTTTTCTTTTTTTAAACCAAAAATTACTCTCTGACTCGAGCTTCTCATTTGTGGGGATCAATTAATCGATCCCTTTAAAAAAAAAAAAAACAACTTGCAGCTTAATCAATAATGAAAATAATGGTTCGTTGCAGCCCTAAATATGAGAATAACATGAAGAAGAAGAGATACAGTAAGAGATCAAAATGTATTATACTGCCACATTATGATAAATCAGTAAACCGTTCCCCAATACATTAATCCCTCTACTCATCTAGCACAACAAAGGATAGTTCTCTATCTTTAAAATTTCCAATTTTGCCAAAATTGCAGATATGCTCGCTCAATTCCAAAGAGCAGATCCTGATGATGAGGATTTGGTGACAATGAGGCTTTGAAGTCGTGATGTTGTGGCTGTTGACATCATGTCGTGATGGAGCATTATTGTTTCATTCAGCTTAGCTCTGGTTTCAGATCAGTGTCTTTGAAGAATAACCTAACCTACTCAAAGTTAGCTGTAACTAAGTGAGTTTACGCTAGCACAACGTTTCACTGAATTTTTGTTGTCAGAGAGACAAGGCTAGATTTGTCAGCAACTATAAGTCATACTGGCAGTAAAAGAACTACATCAGAGAAACCGAGCCACTTAAAACTCACCGACAGCAAGTTCGTCCGCAACCTTAAGCCTAACTTACGCGAGTTACACAACAAAGTCAGCGAGAAAAGTTTCGCGTACCAGTTCATCGTTAGCCTGACATCACCCCGCAGGTGCCGCGCTCGGAGCTCACTGTCCAGCAATTGTTGCATCCTTTGTCAGTCCCCAACAACGTTTCTATTCCACACTATTCTGGCAGGCGATAAAACACACGGTGAAAACAACTTACAAGTGAGTTGGGAGCCGAGCTTGGTTACGACCGACGACAGCGTGCTTCATCCTCTGGTCCCCGTTGTCACAAGTCCGCTGGCGTGAAGTCACCCCGGAAATAGAAATAATACAGTGTCCGGTCCGCGGTTTCAAATTAAAGGTGTTAATCGAGAATATTAGGGTTACAATAACTGGACTAAAAAAAATAAAAAAATAAAAACAAACAACAATATATCTAAGGAGAAATGTTAACATGAAATTCGTATGCGCTAACTGTGTGCTCAGACAAAATGCAATAGAAAAGACTACCTACACTTGACAGCTGTTTCAGAGGGACAGCCAGGAATTGTATTTCTATGGCAACATCATACACTAACATTGGAGGTCGTTGGAGGTCCTTATCTACTGTTACGATAAAAAGCTTTAAACTGTGCAGCCTGGCCTGAGAAAGTCCCAGACTCAGAGGATTGGAAGCAAAATTTAATCTGATTCCAAAGTATGGGGACAGTAATTCTTTGTATTACAGGTAACTGAGACAGGAGCAGATGGATTACACAGGACTACACTGTTGGATCATCTAATGTATTTGTAACTAATTACAGTTTTAAATGGGTTGGCTTCCAAAGACATTACACTTTGAAATTCACCTTCCACGTGGGTTCAAAACAAAATCTGATTTTATCTGAGATTGGGGCACTTGACATCATTCACGGAGGCCGTGAGGACATTGTTATGTCTGACAAAAATGCTGCACTGATACAGAGGATGCTATCTTCAATTTATAACATGTTACAGCTTGTGTTTGAGCTATAATGAGGAGGAAGCGCTAGAAGCGGAAGGTTGTAATAACTTCTGTAATAATCTTTTCATCAACTGAAACATTCTTTAACAAAAGGTTATCCTGTTTCCTAAACAAAAGGATGGGAAATCATCCATGTGGCAACTCTCACTGATCTCAACAAGATTTGCTATGGGGTTAATATAAACCTTTAATGCACATTTTGTGATGCTGATCAATCAAGAATGTGTAGGCCAAAGATGTTTCTGAGTATATAATAAAATACTACATAACTTAAACACAATCTAGTGTATCAAAAGATTAAATATTGTTAACAAAAAAACATGTATCCTGTGTTATCAGATTCCCTTTTTTTCCGGATAAATTAAAGAATACAAAACTCCATTATCAATGAATATTGATGAAAATGTTTCACTTTCATCTTTCATCTTTCATCTTACTTGGCCAAACATTCCTTAAACCACTAAATCTTATTTTTGGTGTGACATGTGCCTTTGCCATAATACGCAAAACTAAAATAAATTTTGTATTTGTCCCACAAATTACATTCACTTCTCTAAAATAAGTCTTTTCAAAGAGGAAGCTACTGAAAATGAACCACAAAGCAGAAAACTACAACAGCTGTTTGTGGCTTTCTTCTGTCGGAATAGATTATTAAGCACACATTATTAGGCTCCGGAACTTTTTCTAAAAGCATGCCAAGATACTGTGATTTAAAATTGATGTATGCAGTATTAGTACGCCAGAAAATAGGCTTCTATCCCAGTCCCGTTGCATTTCTTCTCTTCCTCTTGAACAACAGGTAATCCCCAGTGCCTCCTGCTGCTTGTAGTTATTGAAATCATGACCTTGAAACAGAATGAGCGGAAAATGCAGTATTAGCTCTGGGATATCAATCAGCATTGAAAAACAATGACTGAGAGGAGTGCCTTGAGATGTTATTGCTGATATAACCTTTTCCCAACAGTACAAAGTGCTTTTTGAATATCTGTTTATTATCCCTGATTGTTTTTTTTTTTTTTTTTTAAATCACAAAAGTACAGTGGATTCAGTTGTGGTTTCAGTTAATCAGGCAATGGCAAAAATTATTCTCTGATTGGCTTGACCATGTTGAAGGAAAATCAACATTGATAGCAGAACTCAGGTATAACAGGAAATGTATACTAACACAAAGACTATTACTTTACCTGTAAACATTAAATGTATTGCTTTGTCATGCAAGTTAATCACTTCAGGGTTGCAAATAAGATTAAACCTCGCTCAGAAAGCTGTAAATATGAAGGAGTAATTATGAATACATGTATGCCCTTTGTATACGATTAGAGACAAAATGTCTGCCTTTCGTTGTAAAGGTGTCAACAGAAAATGAGTTATGCAGCTTGAATATTTTGTGAATGGAATGTTCCTTCCGGCAGGATCCTGTGGTCTTACATGCACTGTACAGACACCTTCTGCTGGGCCTGTCTGAACTCATACTGTAGGTATTTTCCCTTACAATGCCTGATAGGAAAAAAGTGACCCGACTCAAGTTAATGTTATTATCTGACAATAAAATAAAAAAATGCATCCCTTAAATCCCTTTCCATTATCAACTTATACTGTATGTTGGTTTGTGGTTTATAACTAGGCTTTTCCAGGTCATTAATCACAGCCATCTTGTTAGTTGGACGGCATGCAGCTAGATTCTTCTACAAACCTCCTGTCTCTGATAGCTTTGCTGGGGTGTTTGGTTGAATGTAACTACAACCTACCTGACACGATCATGGATTTATTTGAATCATCTTAACCACATCTGGTATTTGTTTAATGAGGTACTCACAGCATGTGCTAACACGGTTTTCTCCACTTCAGTGTTTCAGAAACGTCAGTTTGTTTACCCTTGTATGTGTGTGTGTGTGTGTGTGTGTGTGTGTGTGTGTGTGTGTGTATTTGTGACAGAGAGGGACTTATTCAGTTGGTATGTACTGTATTATGTGTTATATTTGCTTTATTAATATAGTCCACCGCCTGTTTTTTGTATTCCTCCTCAGGGAAAAGGTTTTAAGGAATAAATTTATGATGCAGTTGCACTGCAGTGGTATAATTGTTTTGTTTTCTTAATTTGATTTTTGTTTAAAAAGACCATCTCCATGGACCCTGACTTCTCTAACCACAGTGGTGTTTTATTAGATAAAAGAATATAGACACATGCTTTTTAGAGGAAAACATTTCTTCTCTTGACAATACGGGTAGCTCAAACTGGTACAGAGAAAAATACATCATTCCAGAAAAACCGTACTGAAACTGCTGTTTCACTACATCAGACACATTAGAGGAAATTGTTTTTGTTTGCAATCCAATTTTCAGCTTTTCTCGCAATATTTACTATATCACATCAGTAGATAAAGCCCAGGCCCCTGTGGTTTGTTATCATCTGGTAATAACTGGGGAGTGGAAGTAAGCTTCTCTCAGGCCAGATTAGGTCCCCAGTCCTGACCAGGTGCGAGAATGATCCCTTTCAGAGAAATTACAAGACTATTCAGAGAGAGCAGGTGGCCTCCATCCCACCTTCCCATCATAAAAGGCCTCACTTTTCACTCCATTCTCCTCCATTTGTGTCTTGAGATCTAATAGCACCAATGAGACGGGAGTATGACTGAAAACACCTGACAGGGAGTAAGAGACAGGAACAATCCCACAAATGAAGCAGCTGTGTGAGAAAGGCAATCGAAGGTGGTACCGTTACGTGTTGGAAAGATTTACTAGAAGATAAGAACTACAGTAAGAAGTTACATAAGAGCTGTCTCATGGTTGAGTGGCTATGCACACTTACATGTATACACACATCCTACATTCCTCTATCTGACATGTGCACACCTCTTAATCCAACACTTTAGTGAGGAGCATTAACAGCACACTAAAGGTTTAATGACTGCCTGTGCTTTGTTATTTTGACTCATTTATTTCCATCCTGTTTCTGTGGACAAAACTGAAGCATGGATGACAGAAATGTAGGAAGTGCTTTTTGTGTGTGTGTGTGTGTGTGTGTGTGTGTGTGTGTGTGTGTGTGTGTGTGTGTGTGTGTGTGTGTGTGTGTGTGTGTGTGTGTGTGTGTGTGTGTGTGTGTGTGTGTGTGTGTGTGTGTGTGTGTTTTTGCGTGTGATAGACTGGGCAAGTTAAATATTGGAAACGTCAGCAAGCTGGTTGTAGCAGTTCCCCCTGACATGGAGTTCCATGTAAAAATCAATGTGACAGCTTCAACACAAACCACTACTCTCTACATTATGTGCCCCTGAAGTACTACTAAGGTGTTAAATGTGACTGCCTCTCTGTGCCCCATCTATCCAAATACTGTAGGTCATAAGTGTGTCTCAGGATAAAAATCAGCCTGAGATTGTCCTTCACAGTACAATGGACAGGTAATTTTCCCATAACTCTTGGAAACCAATAGGTTATGTCACAGTTAGAACATGTAAAACCCAAGTGGAGCTGATTTGTTCCAGTCCATTACTTGTTTTAAGTATCAGTTAATACACCATGAAACATTTTCTCCTGTATTAGCAGTTTGCAAAGCCACAGCTTGCATGCTTTTATGCTTGTATATGTATATTGTAAATCACACTCTTTCTGATGCATATGCTGCCTTAGATGTGGACATACATTGAAGAAAAGGAAGGAAAATTGTGTTTCAAGGAGGTGGATTTGAGGGATTGTTTGCTCAAGGGTGTTGAAGCGTTTGAGCACTTTTTGATTTAATGTTTACAGATAGTGCCTTCCAGTGGCAAAAAGGCACTATTGCAGCATGAATATCAGGACAGTCATCATCACTGCAGGAACTCTTGGCCAAACTCTACCTACACATTTTTTTTTATCTCACAGCTCAGCGTTAATGAAAGAGAAACACAATAATCTCAAATTGATAAAGATGTTTTTAATTGGATAAAATACAAGGTAGCACTTGAGTTACATTTCAAACTGAGAAAAGCAAATATGAGGTATTAAGTACAACCCACATTCATTTTCATCCAGCTAAAAACCAAATGGGATCATCAGAGGGATGATCCCATTATAGCAAGTCCTCCAACCATTCTGTTACTATTATTATTTACACAATTATTCATATTGAAGGATGCTGGCGTGTCAGCCCCAACAGTAGTGGAACTGCTTACAGTAGCTACTGGATCTTCTTTAAAAGAAAAAGAGAGAGAATTTATGGCAAAATACTGTTAATCCCAACACACCTCAAAGAATGGTGCGAGCGAGGTTCAGAGCAAATTTCTCTTGAATTGTCTCCATGCTACCACTCTGTTTTTAAGGGCAGGGAATAGGCACGTACTATTCATACTCATCACTGGCAAGGCAGCCAAACATCAGCCCATTCTGGTGTCAGTCTGGGTGTGAGCTCCCTCTGCAAGGCTGGAGAATATGGTGCTGGTGATGTTTCTGTAGAGCTGCCCTGGCTGTGTGAGGACGGGTAATCAATGGTCTGTCCTGAAGTTTGGACATCTGAGGAGTGTGAAGGTGCTTGTTGCTGGACTGTACACTCGATGAGTCCATCTCCGCACTGAAAGACAGGAAACCTTTCTTTAGTACCACCCTATGTAAACAACTAAGTTTCATTCAGAATGTTACACAGTGCTAATTACCATCTATTCAAATCACAGGTAATTGATATTGACATTTAATTCTAAAATGATAATTCCTCCATTTTGAAAAAAAAGAGTCCTTTTTTTTAAAACACTGATTTGATAACTATACATTTCCCCTGTTCAAATCAAAGTATAAATCAAATAATTCAACAGTTCAGTTCAATTATTTTCTGAATTGCATTAGACCCACAATTCTAATGACATATGCTATAAAGGAGTCTTAAACAGCAAAAACACAAAATAAATCTATCATGTTGATACTGTATAAATACATATACATTGATATACCATATAAACATAAGCTTTGATAATGCCATACAATGAATCCACGAGCCCTTCACGAAGGGCACTTGTTGGTGGTGGGCGGGGTATGCGTGCAGCCTGGGGTAACAGAGACATGTTGGTCCTGGTCACATGCTGGATCTTCTGGAGCGTCCATTCTGTGTCTCCTGCTGTTGTACCTGTCCCATGGGAATCTGTTAAATGTTCTGAATAGGCCTGGCTGAGCCGAAGCCTACGTGCACGCATCCCTTGTGGTTTCCGATTACCAGAAGCTGCTGCGGCACTGACAGGGGGGGAAGGGGACAGCGTGGAGTCTGAGGACAGGGACAGTTGAGCCACATCAGGGGATAAGGCTTCTCTACTATACAGGTCTGAAAACAAAATCATTACAAAAGCTTCAGTAGCTGATATTAATGTATTTTATCTACTGGTTTCCAATTTATGTCTTGGTTTTTAACTTAGATGTTATTGTGAAAAGACTATCAACAGATTTTTAAATTCTCTCACATTCCCAGTCTTGTTATAAGCAACAGTGAGCACATGCATTCAGTGAGTATTCACCTGGGAAAAGAGACTGGAAAGAGGAATCTAGTGAGGCAGTATCTAGGCTGTCCCCATGCTTCTCCTCAACATGTTCTTCATTACTACCGTCATTCCTCATACCACCAAAACCTTCTTCTTCATCATCACTGTGGCAAATGACCAGGACCTGTGGTAATCTTTCTGTCTCTATGGCCTGGAGACGCCTGAAAAACCAAGTAGGAGGACATTTGTCGTACGAATGGTCTGTCATGGCAAGACAGAGGTTAAGAATGATCTATTATATAATTTAGTGTGTTTCCACCTTAAGAAAAATAGACAGAGCTGTGTAAGTAGTTAGTACCTGCTGTGTTGGTCCCTCCAGGCTCTAAGCTCAGCAAACACATCACTGCGTTGTCTAAAATCAGGCTCCTCAAGGTCATACGTGTGCTCTGGCACATGGATGGGCAGGTCACGGGGGGTGAAAGTAGACTTGGTGGGTGCCGTCTATGAGACAGAAGAAAGGGAGCATGATGCTAGGAGAAGAAACTAGGAAACACAACATTTATTATGTATATACAGTACACTCGGGTAATGGTCAGACAGAGAGGTAGACCAAACACAGCAGGGGCCGACTGAGCAGGAGGAAGAAGAAAGACTGTGACAGCAGCGGTGTGAAAATGCCACTGTGATAGATCACATGGTGTTGGCAGAGAAAGCCCCATTTGTCAAGCCCATCTTACAATGCTGCACCCTTTACGCATATTCATCCCCTGTGTTATCCCACCACTGTGCCTGTCATCTCAGGTCTCTGTCCTCCTGCTAATAATCAGTTCCTTCTGTTTATACTGATATGACATTAAAGAGATGGGCTGCTGGTGCCACACAGTCATAATGGCCTGTCAAAACCCATAAAGCTTGTTCTTTTCAGTGGACACTAAAATGCTCTGCTGTATGGGCAACAGCGTGCAGGAAATGATAAATTGGTGCAGATCAATTTGAGAGATCTGTTTTTTCGAGAACAACATGTATTTTTCACTGACTCGAAGGAATTTTGTTGTTCCAACACACGCCACCTACCCTCAACTTCTCTCGCCTTGCTCGCATAGCCTGGACCGGGTTTCCACAGAACAGGACCTTACCAGCTCCTTCATTGATCAACAGATGAGAGAGGGATTTCATTAAATGAAAGACTTTTATGACAAATAAGTCCTCTTGGTGGCAGTGTTGAGTAAAGACTGCTGTTAAGAGTGTTTGTCTGTACAGGATGATGCTAATCGGAAGTACTAGTAACTGGCACTAAAAGTAAATAAAATGCACAGATTTTAATTGTTCTCAGGGATTAGCAATTATTCCACAACAGATATGGTTAATGAAAGCAGTAAAGCAACTACAGAGACAAGTTCATAACACGGATGAAATTGAGACACTGTGGCTGGAAGATCTCACAGCAGAAACATCACTCTGAAGAACAGTCACAGTGCCTAACCATGTGTTAGGATGCTGGTTTCTGCTTCCACTGCTGCTGAATCTGAGTCTGCAGAACCAGGTCTGGATCCATGAGGGGAGAAAACTCCAGGCCTGGTCGCTGACATGGGTCTGGAGCCAGTGTGGGGTCTGGAGCCCGCTGAGAAGAGCGGCCAGACACAGGAGTGGCTGGAAGCAGGGCACCTGGCTGAGCTGGGTCTGCTGTAAGGACACGCACTGTCTGCTGTCTCCTCTACAAAGACAAAAGTGAGGGGCCCATTAAAAACACCGTTGTAATTAACTGGTCTGTATCGACTTACTCAAAACAACATATACACACACACACCGTCTTCAGTAGCAACCTGAGAGGAGTTGCAGTCTCTGATGGAGTTTCGGAGAATGGCCCAGTCTTGTCCCATGGTGCTGCTGCAGCTCAGCGTGTCCTCCTCCACCCTTACATCGTCTAGGTAACGCAGCTGAGGGACCAACTCCCTCACTGCAGCCCGATATCTATAGTCTGTAGTCTGGGTAGAAGAGAGGAAGCATAGGAAAGAGAGAGACAGTGTCTAGAAATTGATGCAATGTGGAGAAAAAGGCTGGATGTAGCTTATGCCAGATTCATGTAGCTCATGGGGAGCCTATAAAGTCAACTATCAAACCTATTATATAAAACATCTTAAAGCTCACACTTGATAGTATTTCATATTTCTGTCAGTTCATTCAAATTACATAGTGAGATTCTGTACGTACACAAATGACTTTCACCAGCCCACCACATGGGGCTGATCCATTGTTTTAAGCAGGGCTATTACAGTTTAATGGTATGTAGCCTTTTTTTTTGCATTAAAAGCCATGAGTACATTATGTGACAGTGTTTTATAGGATTGCCTACTGTCTGAAAAACATCACTAATGCATATATTCCTGCTGTGGCCATGCAGTGGTTTCAGTTTATGTGCTAGTTCAAATGATATAAAAGACTTATTTAATGAACAGACCACTCAGATCTGAGATTGACATCGACTGAGCAACTTAATGATGTACATGGTACTCCACTTGGCTCCAAAAAATGGAATCGTTGCA
The DNA here is from genome assembly GCF_016859285.1 of Xiphias gladius. Classification (NCBI taxonomy): domain Eukaryota; kingdom Metazoa; phylum Chordata; class Actinopteri; order Istiophoriformes; family Xiphiidae; genus Xiphias; species Xiphias gladius. The sequence continues at coordinate 12,063,732 of NC_053407.1, read as the reverse complement.
CCTCTAATCTAAATTATATTCAGTTCTAGCTACAGTACTCTGTAATTTAGCTATACTACACAATGACCCACACATGATAACGAACCAGCATATGTTATAAAGGAGAGGTCACGTGACTCTGATGTCGTCATTTTGACCCATAATTTAAAAAAGTATTGGTTTATAGAGTCAACCAAACCAGTGGTACACTAGCAATCCGAACATAGGACAGTGCTAAATGTGTCAATAGTTACTACAGCGTCACATTAAGATAATGTCTTCTTCTTTTTGCACTTGTTTTTCACCATTATGTCGCTTTAATTCATCCGTGAAACCTAACTTATTGACATTGAGGGAAGATGCATAAAGCCATGCAAGTTAATAACTATTGCTACTAAAGTCCACAATGGGCACTTTGAACTGAGGTCTGGTCTTTTATCACGACGCAGAGAGACGGAGAGAGGGAGAGAGGGAGCAGTGAGAGTCCAGTAATCACTGAGCGACTGAGCGATCAAATTAGAGCACAGCACTCTTGCCCTTCACCAAACTACACACATGCAGTGAATGAAAAAGAGAGAGCAAGGCTGGCAAGGAGGAAACGAAAGAGAAAAGAGGAGGAGAATGAGGGCTGAGTGAGAGGAAGTAAGTGGATGTGTGTGTGTGTGTGTGTGTGTGTGTGTGTGTGTGTGTGTGTGTGTGTGTGTAGTGGAAAGAGAGAGAGCAAGAGAAGTGATAGTTTGGCAAGAGAGCAAACTCAAGAACCCCTCAGTCACTACAAAGCACAGGCCTAATGCATATTCAGCTCAGCATCTCCCCTCATTGCCCTAGTTTCCTAATTAATGCTCGGCTGGTGGGTGTAAATAAACACATTCACAGTGGCCCAAAAAAATTAAAGCACACTGTGTCTCGAATCCATGGAAGGTGGAAATGCAGCTTCTACCCCGTATGTCACTGAGTTGGTCCATGGTGAGCTGCTTTATGTACTGGACATTTACATGAAATTAATAATGTATTGGCCAGTTTTAATAGAAATCCAATATGCACTGTCTCATCATGTCTCCACAGAAGAGTGTGTCAGACGTGGCTGTTATGTTTGATTATTTTTTATGCCGCCTGCTCTCCCAGTGTCCTGTCTGGTGTATTCAAGACCCAGATACAGAGCAGTGAGATCACACAGATACTTTCATGTCTCAGCACACGCTAATTACATTTCGGCCAATTATGTGACAAAGACATGAGGGCTAACAGCGTGCTAGCACAGGAGACACAATTAACTGAATGTTACCCACATCAGAACCACAAGTTGCATTTGCAAGTTGGCTCTTACAACATCAACTGAATTCAACACTTCCTTTTCAGGAACTCTGCCCAGATCCTTTCTCAAGCGTTTATTCACCTCCAACCCGTTCTCTATTCTGTTCTGTCTTTTGCCAGATTGCTCTGAACCTTGCACTACTTGATATTGGTTCCTTCAAGTGGCGTGATCCCAGCATTTTAAGTGTACTCTCCTTATATCTTAACTGTAATCTGGATAAGATACACATGAGAACACATAAAACCCACATACAGTTCTGGTCAAAATTATTGGTACCCCTGAAATTTAAGTACATAATTCAGAATATCTTCAGAAATAATTGCAAATGAAGCAATTTTTTATAATCAGTTTTTTTTTAAATAAGATGTCCAAGGTTACTGAGGAAAACAAGAAGAAGAAGAAGAAAAAAAGAAAAAAACAAAACTTGCATTATAGTGAACTAATAAAAACTCATAATGCACCCCATACACAATTATCGGCCCCCTTTTGATGAATTTAAATTAGTTCCTCGAACAAAATAAAAAATAAATAAATTCACCTGTGCTTAATGTGTTAACATCACCAGAATTAACCAATGAATGATGGTTTTACTGCACAAAAATGGGCTGATGGTTTCCAGTTTCTTTCTCACAATGGTAAAGGCAAGAGAGCTGTCTGAGAGCATCAGAAATTCTATTATCAAAAAACATAACAATTCCGAAGGCTACAAGGCGATCGGCAAAGATCTCGCTGTGCCTGTTTCAACTGTTCCAGGACATGGTGCTACGGAGAACTCATTGAGAGAATTCTGCAAAGGTTGATGTGGATTGAGGAAAAAAAACCACTCAGGACATCTAAAGAGCTTCAGGCTGACCCAGAGCAATCTGGAGTGGGGGTTTTAGCCCATACCATATACCGCACACTAAACCAAGTACGGCTCCATGGGTGAAGGCCAAGGAGGACACCATTATTGAAAGAAAGGCACAAAAAGTCAAGATTAATGTTTGCAAAAATTTTATAGATAATCCACAGTCTGGATTATCTATTTCTGCGATGATGTTCTATGGGCAGATGAAACCAAAGTAGAGTTCTTTTGGAATGCAGTGCATCAGTTTGTTTATAGGAAACGAAATGAAGCCCATAAGGAAAAGAACGGTCTACCTGGAGTAAGGAGGTTTTATCATGCTGTGGGGCTGCTGTGCTGCATCTGGTACTGCAGATATTGAATGTATCAAAAGGAATGATGAAATCAGAAGATTACCAAGGCATTTTAGAGCAAAATGTGTTACCCAGCGTCGGAAAATAGGTTTGATATGAAGGTCTTGTGTTTTCAGTATTGTGTGTTTGTATTATTTCACTATTATGCTAGTTTTGTTTTTTTATTTTCTTTCTTTCAGTAACCTTGGACATTTTATTTAAAAATCTGATTGTACATTATACACTGGTTCATTTGCATTCAATTGTGAAGATATTCTGAATCGTGTACTTGAAATTCAGGGGTGCCACTAATTTTGACCAGAACTGTATCTCCATCAGATGGGGGGCCATGGCTCAGGTGGTAGCAAAGGCTGGCTGCTGATCCCTAGAGTTAGCAGTACTAACCCAGAATGCGTCAGGAAGGGCAACCGGCATTAAAAACCTATGCCGAATTGTATAAGCGGATGGTGATTCCGCTGTGTCAACCCCTAATGGGAGCAGCTGAAAGGCAAACAACTGTATCTCCGTCAGATGTTCTTCTTGCATTATTATTCTTACAGTATCAGCCTTGCGTGATGACACAATTATCCATCATGAATATCACGAATAACTGTTGGTCTTAAGTACAGTACAGACAGATACATGACTTCCGTAGCTAATTTTGGCTCTCCCTGATGTCTCCAATTCCACTTCTCTCTCCTTTGAACAGTGCCTAACTGTCGAATATATGTGTCTGCTGAAACATTAAGGACAAACACAGAACCTGACACGGGCAGACGGACAGGAGTTAAACCGGATCTGTGTTACCCTATTCAAGCGCCATCTCTTTTCACAGGTCGTGATAAATGTATATTATTTAGTTTTCTGGTATAAACAACATTAGCAGAACATTACCCTACCTTAGTGGCGGTGGGGTTTGGGCGCACATATACAGGATTTCCCTCCAGGGTGAGTGCCTGGAGTTTGCCACACAACCCCAGATATTGGACCTGTACTAAGTCATCCACATCATTCCCTTCCAGATCTAACAGCTGCAGATTCTCCAGCATGCCAACCTGACTCAGGTCTGACACACTGTTATAGGCCACGTACAGCTCCTGAAAACAGGGAAATGAAGTACAGACGGTGTTGAATGGCAGAAAAAAATTAATGGACGGAGAGGGGGAGAAAAAGAGGTGATGACAAATGAAAATTATGTTAACGTTAAGAAACAAATTTAAAAACCAATATGAACATTAGAATTCCTAGAATTCCTTGATTTTTTTCCTTTAATTAATACACATGTTTTAACCCTTTTAAAAATAAAGTTAGTCAAATAAAGGTTGTTTTTTTTTTCCTAAACAGTTTGCTGATTTGTTGAATAGTCTCGCCGCAGAGCTATTTGTCACCTATAAAATCTACCTTAAGAGAGGAGAGAGAAGAAATGCCATCTAGGTCTTGTAGGCAGCAGCGAGACATCCACAGCACCTGCAGGTGGGAGAGGGTTGTTCCCAGGTCTCTAAGGAGACAAAGTAGAACAAACTTGATTTAGAGGCAGGAAAGGGAGTTACACAACACTGTGAATCATAAGAAACGCTATCCAGTCACTTGGCCACTGAAGCTAGAGGCCCCTTTCTCTTCCCCAATATGCAGGCCTCTCTTCTGCCTCCCACTTGTCTCTAAAGCACACCCCTGCTCTGACCCTTCCAGCAGAGTCTCATTCAGTATATCTCCAACCCTGTTACACCCTGTCCACTACAGCTCCCAAAGCCCAGAGCAGGAAATGCTATCAGAGGCAGTGCACGTCCGGCTGGCTCTGGTCTGCTCCTCTCAGGGTGGAGCAGACAGCTCTCTATCTTTCTGTTGTACTCTCTTATCCCCTCAGTAGTCTCTTGGGTAACACTTATCCACCTGTCCCTATTATAAGGACAATTTACAATATGTGCAACTCCATCCTGAAGGTTTGTTACTTTTCTTCTACCTGATTTTGATGACACCGCTATAGCTGCATTCAAACTGGTAGGGCAATCTGGGAGAAACTGTCAATATTTCCTGCCTTTTTTCCTGGACTGTCCAAATGGATGAATCTGAAAGCTGATATGACACAAACCCCCCTGTGTCCTATTGTGAGACAAGTGGGTCAACCTGTTCTCCACGTGTAGCTGTCTCTAAGACTGTACTAAACACCGCATCTGCTGGCATCTGCAGCACTCTACACCTGCACTGCAATCACACTACACTTTTTCTGACCTGCCTTTCTGCTTCAAAGTGCTGTCTTTTTATTATTGCCAAGGCCTCTGGCTAAGGAGTGTTTTGTAGCACATTTGATCAGTGTAAAGCATGACAGTAATCCATCCCTGCTCAGGGTCAAATTACAGTTCTCTTTGAGGGAAGACCTGGATATGCCTGCTTTGTTTCTAAACATAAGACAAATATGAAATGGGTCATACTGTGACAAGAAGCATACATCAGCAGCACAAATTCAGTTTTGTTTTTTGGTTTCAGGATTTGCAACCCCTTGAGAATTTTTAATATTCCATTAGGTAATTCTGACATAATATGAGTGTGTTTGGGTGTGTGCTTCTAAGAACAGGTAGGAAAAAAACAAGAAGAAAGTATGTATGTAATGTAACTTTACGGTTACCTTACTGACACGATCATGCTGTTGTTCATTTTCAGCTGCACCAGCTTGGGCAAGAGGGCACCTAGAAGATTGTCAGATAAACAAAACTGTCCGTCTCTATCTCACGTCACAGGTTGGTGATTATTGAATTTCGGTTTTAAACTAGCCTCCCCGTTCAATTCCAAAACGCACCTCATCATGTGCTCAACCTAAATTAGCTAAAGGAGTAGCACCGATGTTGGCACGCTAGGGATGACTCCCACATGTACAGACAATACTGTGTCATGCCTACGCTCATTGAGTAATGTAGGAAATGCTGACGATAAAGGTGCGCATAATGAGCATAGTGTTCCTCCACCATTATCAGTTCCATTTTTTCCACTCAGGTTGGCACACCTGACAGGAAATCTAGTTTAGACACATAGTGTGCGTTATAGCAATGTCTTTATTTGTCTCTTATCTAGATTTGTTTCATGATTGTCTTGGTGGTTGTTATAAAAATCTCTTATGAATGATCATTTTACACTGAACCTACATATAACTGGAGTTAGTGAGTGTGTGGCCATGTTTGCGTAAGGAACACTAGATATAAACAATAAAATTAAATCCAATGAAAAACATTGAGCTGTAATAAGTACACATGCAAACTTTGTACCTGTGCGATAAAATATGAAATAATAAGCCATGATTTACCTTTATAAATGCCTTGGTGTACTGTATATCTTACCAAAGTTACCCAGTGTGTTTTCTTGTGTGTCTACACAGATCTCCATCGAGGTCACGTGAGAGAGGTCCTGAGTTCCACACAGCAATTCCTGTGAAGAACATAAATTAACAGTACAGCAGTTGACCTCTGACATACTGGTATACTGGCGTACTGAATTGGAATTTGTCTTTACTTGAGTTTCATTATTCAATATTTGCCGTGAACATATACCTATGACTTTGATGTAACAAATCACGTGAAGCCTGTGGTATGAAATAATTCTGTCTGCCCACCTCAAATTGGAGCAGCAATCTGCACAGCCTGTGCTGCCCCACTATACACATAATAATCCGATGCATCAGGATGCATACAGTGGATGCTAAGTCTTATCTCCATGCTGACTTGCCCAATGTTATCGATCGACCCAAGTCTCCACAGGTAACATGGAATTAAGCTACGCAAGTTGCTCGCCTGTCATGCACACAGACTAACCACATGAATCAAAGAAGGACGAAATAAACAGAGTGTGTCAGTCAGATGGACACTGACTGTATCCATAGGCACTTCTGCGAAATTACCAGCTTCTCTGGAGAGAGATAAAGTTCCACTGCTGTCTCAGATTCCTCACAGGGCTTTGTGGCCGGAGTTGGGTTGATATGCCCCGGTCCACTCAGCTCAGTCACCAGGACCCGTGCTGTACCGGGCCGGACCTCCTGGGGCACAGACCCATGACAGCAATTCATCTCTCACAGCTACCTGAAATGCACAATGGGAAAGTGTCTAAACAACACCGTCGAATGACTTTCTGACAAACATAAAATACTAAGTTGCAATATATCTGTATCTGTCTTATCAAACTAGCATTTAATTAGCTAACAAAATAGCGTTATCTGCTTTGGACAAATTCTGACATAATGCGGTAGCAAAATCAATTAATACTCCACTAATTCCAACCAAATGTACCTCCAACGGAATATTATACAGTAGTTTCGCTTAGAATAAGTTTTACCTGTTGCAGGAAACTGCAGTCTAGGAAGACAGTCTGCACATTTTAAAGACTCAGGCCACTTTGCTTACAAGTAAAAGTTTGCTTGACAACCACAGACGACTTCCTGGATACTGCACTGAGAGACCCTCGGCTCCCTGGGAACTGTAGTGTACGTGAAACGGGCAACGTTGAATGAAACCCTTTCAGTACAGCCCTTGAGGATGGCTACTGTTATCAAAGATTAATTTGTAAACCTCCGTTTTTACTACCATAGCCCTATCCCGCCCACGGTGGTCTGGTGCTGCCTTCAAATGCTCCGGGTAAGCTCTGGGTTTGGAATTGTAAACTTTCAAGTTCATGCGGTCGCAATTTATAATCATTTCAACGGATGAAACACTGTATTTGTCACAACAATCATTTTCTTCGCGGCCGTTTATCTAAATTACACACCAGAGCTACTTTTTTTTGATGCAGTGTCAGGGTGGACAGGAGAAAGAAGAGCCATGTAGGCATAATTCATGTGTTATTTTAATGACGCCTACTGACACTAGGAAAAATAGAAAAAAATGCCCGGTTTCTTGAGCTCAAACAAATACTGAAAATGGAAGCGTAGTAGAATCTGGTTAATTATCTATAATACACACTGAGGAATAACAATGTAACTGCTCCTCAAGAGCTAGCTGTCATGGAGGACACTGATAAGGTCATGTGTTTAGGAATATTACTGGAAATTTTGGTGGTTTAATAACGACGTGGAGTTCACATTCTACTATTTCACACACGCTGAACATGCTGGGCCTTTTATGCTGACCCCGATTTCTTTTATACACTAAATATCTTAAAACGTGACTGTTTGATTGATTTGATTTGATTTGAATTGATTTGATAAGTAAATGACAGGGGATTTAATGTTCTTCACCAGAACTAAATGCATGTCAGTGAAGAGAACGCTTTTTTTTTTTTAAACAAAAAAAAAAACAAGAAGACTAAAGGCAACTTTATAGTTAAGTGACTGTTAATACAAGATGTTAAATTTCGTGATTTCTTTAACGATCAGAAAATGTTACAGAGTAAATCCTGTGGTGTGTTTTGTGTATGTATTGGGGTGGGGGGTGTGGGGGGGGGCATCTGGCCTTCACAGCGGTGTTTTCACAATTCCGACAGCGTATGAATGCAGCAGTAACATGCATGGTAACCGGGGCGGTTCTATGTTTGATAGAGCTGGGCGTGGGCTCTACACTCCTGATCCCCTCTCCTCTGTCTGTGGAAGCACATTGTTCAACGCGGGCTCATTTTACCCACAACCAATGAATGCCTTGGTGCATTTTACCTACTGAAAATTAACAAACACTCTCTGGGGGAGAATACGGCGCAGGCATCCGAAGACGGTCGGGAGCAGACCAAGAACATTTTTGCTTCCTTGTGATTACAGCTGAGACGCAAAAGAGTTGAAAGATTTTTTTTTTTTTTTCTTCCCCGGTAGACGAAACGTCGCTCTTGTCGCCAATTAGACCCCTGCTTGTTGTAAGTATGCAGTGCACATTCCTGTGTCCGAAACATGTCGGCAGCGACTGTATTTTCTCTGACTGTAGTCCGCTTTTAAAATGCTTTCAGTGTTTTCGACACCGCTGGAGACTGCGGTCCGCTGTAGGAACACGCTAGCTAGCTATCATAACGTGTTAATTCGGCTCAACATCTCACGCTTGCTCTTGAGTCCTGGCTACATGTATGGGGGGTTGCATAGGGGTATGGATATTGCCCACGCCTCGGGTTTTTTTTTTTTTTAAAACAGTTATCTTTTTTGATAAGCGGTCTCCATTGAGTCCGGGTGTTGAAACTTGGTTATGGAGGAATCTCATCAGACTACCCCCCCACCCACCAAGTCTTACTTTGAAAAAGAAACCGAAGGCACTGAAATGAACATAGGCTGTAGTTTGGAAATGACTGTCTGTGGCCTGTATTCTTGTCCAATGTGAAGACAGTCTTGAGTATGAGGTCGCCGCTGCCGATAGTGGCCACACAGACGTGAAGGGTGACGCCCCGTCAGACTGAGTAAAAAAACCGAACGTATCACTGCGGAAGTTAGATTTCCATTATAAGGCATTTATAAAAGCAGACACGGACTGATTCCTACCCTGGAAGCTGTCCGTTAAGAACTGTCTAGTGAGTTGAAAAGGAAAAAAAAAAAAAAGAAGGCAAAGACAGCACTAATTAGCCATCACTCAAATTGCGGCCGTAGGGGCTGCTATACAGGAGGAGAAAAAAAAAATTAACTTGTCCCAAGCTGACACAGATCTCTGTCAGAATTCCTCCTGTTCATCATAGAAAAAGTAGGATCAAAACATTTAACTCGGTGCGCTCTGAGAAAGCAAGGCAAAAAGTGTTTCACTGTAGTGTTTGTTTTTGGCTTTTTGTTCATATCATTTTCACTGACTGCTGTTCATATTTTATCCACCGCAACATCACTGTGGCTGATCCAAGCCTAGTATGTGAATGACATACAACACCCCCATAACCTTTTTGTTTTTTTTTTAATTTTTTTATCATGATCATATATGTTGGAGTGCATTGGGTTCCGTTCAAGGAGGTCCAGTGATCATCATGTCAATTTGACATCAGCGTCTGCAGCATTCAGAGTTAAGGCTAGAATTGAGGCAGCTGGAAAACAGCTGGAGATAGTCCAGCTAGTGATAGAGGTGTGATGTTAATCCGCTGTCCCTTTCTCTGAACAGCTGTGGCCTGGGTGCTGCCCAGCTGCAAGCCAAAACAAGAGTGACTCTTTTGGATACCAAGATTTTACAAATTACTACTTTTCATACTGCTTTGATTTGCTGAGATTTAGTTTGTTAAATGTGCAGGCGTGAGACTTGGAAATGACTCAGAACAGGCTTGTGTATGAATGTGAGGGGAGTTTATAGGTATCTTTGTAAGGTTTTCACCGGAAAACTGACCAGGATCTTCAGCAGGCTAACTGGCAGTTTTGTTTATATGACCCACAATATGCTTTCTGTGCACTTCTGCGCTTTCACATGCACTCAAACACAAACTAAAACAACTGGACACGATTAACTCATTCCTCTGACTGCCAAAAAAAAAAAAAAAAAAAACCAAAACAAAACACTGATGAGTTTCGGGGTGTTTGGTAACTGATGATAAGCCTCATGGCTCCTCTAACTGGCAGGCCTTTGTGTGGAGGTCAGCTGGCCTTTTCATCTCTGCTACTGCCTCCACCGTCTCACCCAGCCTGACAAGCTAAAAGGATGACCCAGTAGGGAAAAGGTCACTTGGACTCCAGTGCCTTTTAAGAGCAGCTTGTTTAAGTGTGCACACACCTACCCTCTCACATATCCGCAGAAAGTCTCCATCTAAATGTTTGTAAGGGAGAAAATGTTGGGAAGAGGGAAATGGAATCATAAAGGGTTTTCTGTAAAGGTTCTTTTTCAGTCTAATTACAGGAGGATTGTCTTGGATAATTATTAATAGAGGATAGACCTGTTTGAGATGTATTATATTCTAACAACTAGATTCATCAGATAGACTCTATGATTAAGAACTACTTTAGGCCCTCACCTACTTGTGTTTCATCGGCCCCGTAGAGCAGAGCAGTGATTCCTCAGCTGCTGGTCAACATTTATGCTTGGATGCTGTTTAGCAGGATGATGTCATCGGTGAGCAGTGGGAGGGTGCGGTGGGCTATCAAGGCTCTAGGATGGGTCTTGGAGCCTCAGTATTCGACTGTGATACCTCCCTAGAGAGGGTCTCCTTACCATCATCGCTCCATTAAAAATCTGTTATCTCTGCAGTGGGCTTGTGGCTCTGCCAGTATGGATTCTTTAACCAATTAAGCACTTTAATGGAGAGCAGAATGCATGTCGAGGAAGACGGCCATTCATGTCCCCTCCTTCTTGCATCGTGTGTGAAGAAGTAAAGAGGTCTTTATTGGCTATAGTCATCAGAGCTTTACAGCTGAATTAGCTGGAGAATGTTGAGCATTTTCATTATTGATTGTTGAGCATTCATTCATTATTTTTCAGTTTCCAGGTCGACCCTTCCCTCCAGTGGTTTGCTGTACCCTTGGCATATAGTAAGAGTAGCCCTCTCACTCCCTCGCCCTCCGCCACTCTCCTCCCATCACCCCTCCCGCCGCTCTGTGCTGGCACCCTCCGTAAGCTGTCATGTAAGATTATCTTCCTGGTCCAGGCGGGGCTCTAGGGTTTCAAAATGAACCGTTAATTTCCCAGGCTGGAGGTGGCGAGCTATAAATAACCCTAAACACAGACATACTGTGTAGTGCTCTATGATCGAAAAAGGGGGCAGCCATGCAAAGATTTTGGGGACTTGGGAAGCGATAGGTCACCAACTATTAGAATAGTATGTAGCTATAACCTTTCTCAGAGCCATGCATGTAAACAATGGTAGAGAGAAACTTTCTCTGTTTTACTTTTAGCACTCTGTTATAGTATTGTTACTTTTGTCAGATATGTACAATTTGAAAAAGAAAAATAGAACATAGTGAGACATCATCGTGGTTCTGTGCATGTTATTATCGGTGTCATTGTTATTAATACTTGTGTGTATGTGTGTGCATATGCAAATGTGGCCAGCTGTTGCACATCTGGGGCAATTACAGACTGCATAGGTTAACCATGCACTGACAGTAATTTTGGAGCAATTTGAAAATCAGGAGTGCAGAGGAGTATATGGGGGGTGCGGCACTGCTACAGGGGCAGGAAAACCATCTACGTGCACAGAGCAGAAAATCTCAGACAAAAAGTTCCCATGCTTGGTCCCTGTGTATGGATGAAATATGTAAAAAGATTGATGTGCACTGATGATTGTGATCTCCAGCAGCTGTATCCTCGTCCCTCCTCTCTGTCTGCACAAAGACCAGCGCAGTATGAGCCCCTACTGACAACAAGTGGCTCTGAGGAAGTGACAGCATCTCTATCAATGATTAATTTTCCTGCTCATCTCCATATGTATGTGTGGATTATTAATCAGCTGCTGACATGACCTAGTTTGAGAGGAGGTGGCACGGCTGTCTGTTTTCCTTCCTTCAGTCTCCCCGTAGTGGGCACAGTTGCGTTGAATTTGCATTTTAGGCTGTTACATCCAGTGGTTTGGCAGGTGTATACTTGAAATCTCGTTATGAAGAAGAAATGCGGTAAACAACCATGTCAGAATCTGGAGAGTGGTGGGTGTTTGTGAGACTGCAGATGTCAATCTTTACCTGTTTTTATTTGTGTGTGTGTGTGTGTGTGTGTGTGTGTGTGTGTGTGTGTGTGTGTGTGTGTGTGTGTGTGTGTGTGTGTGTGTGTGTGTGTGTGTGTGTGTGTGTTCCCTACATTTTCCATCTTTCCTACTCACCACTGAATATTGCTAATATAACAGGCCGGCTACTGTCAGACACATTATCAATGCATGGGGAATTCAAGGTCAGCTGGGTAAGGTTAAGAATGGTACTTATAGTAGAATGAATCTTGGTAGAGGGTTAAAGAAGAAGAACATGGGAGAGATAACGCAAATATCCGCCATGCAAATCTGCTGATTCACCCTTAAAGTGCTGACCAAATGCTGCCCATTTGGTCAGCACCTCATGTTGTCCTGTCACCTTTATCTACCAGACTGGACTGGAAAGACGGATCTCACAAATCTTCATGTAATCCATGCTAGTGTTAAAACCAAAATTTGATTAATCAGTTTGTCCATCAATGGAAAAATGTATCAACAACTTTTAAAATCAATTATTGGGTCTTTTATCAAGAAAAATGGCCAAAGATTGCGTGTATCCAGCGCAGATGTAAAGATTTGCTGTGTTTATCTGTAAGTAGAGACCAACCAATACTGGATTTTCAAGTCTGATATTGATACATCAGAAATAAAAAAACATATATAACATACATATGGAACATATTTTTGGCATTTCTATTCTGCAGTTTCTTCTTTTTGGCTGGCATATAAAACCAATATTGTGTTAAGCTGATATTGACGGGGAAATTGTGAGGAAATCTTTCCACAATTTCCTCACAATTTATAGACCTAACAATTAATCAGTTTAATTGAAAAAAATACCAACAGGTTAATTGATAATGAAAAGAATTGTTGGTCTATAATTTAGTATTTTATTTTGTGTCCATGCTGTTTTTGATAACCATTCCAACACACTAAACTGAAGCAGTGCCTGACCAGCCCTGATGTGAATGCTTGCCATGTCTTGAGCTTGTAGCCCTCAGTGACCGAAGGTGTTCCAGCGTCTGCCTGCCCTGCAGCTCTACCCACAGCTGCTGTTTATTTGGTTAGAGTAGGCTCTGTGCAGCAAGGCTGGCTCTGCGGCTCCGTCACGGTCTCTGTACTCCAGCCAGGGCGAGCTGCACTGTGTACCAGGTTGATTTATTTACAGTGAGGGAAAAGGAAGCTAAATGTTTGGCCACAAGATTGAGGGGTCAGGATAATTCCCTTCCTGTTGTGCTTGAGAATTACAGCAGCGTGGGTGTGTTTACAAGGAGGCCATTGTTGATATTGGTGATGGTGTTCAGAGCTACCTGTTCCATTACAGCTTACGGGATCAAGGATGTGTCGCTTGAACGCGTGTGTGTGTCTGTGTGTCTGTGTGATTGAGTGAGGGTAGCTAAATGGCAGTCTTCAGTTAGCAATTCTGCTTTTCCGTCAATCATTAACATCAGTGAGTCAATCTCAGTCTTGGCTAATCTTAGTCTGCCCCCACGTCACCACAGTTACACACACTTCAGACACAAATAACACAAACAAAGGTTTTTGCAGAGGTGCACCCAGATTCTGTTAACACAGCACCACACCCAGAGACAAATTTAGGAGCACGTCTGTTATTTTTCTCCCACAATTGAATTAGCGTTGTAAGTTTAGTTTGGATGTTGTCCCTTCATGAAACTTCCCAGAGGCATGTTCATGACACCTGTTGCTCTTCTCTTTCTACAAGTCAAGTTTAAAATTGACTCCAGCTGCGTGTGTGCTCCTTGGGGAGATTTTAAGCACAAGAGAGAGGGTGTGGATGTGGTCTGCTCAGGCCCGCTAAAGCATTGACATTCACTGCTCTTGAGTGAGCAAGGAGTTCGTGTAACAGAGCAACACGGAGTGCATTTTATGTTAGGGATGACAGTTGGTGCCCTGAAAAATGTATAAAAGCATATGTGACTTGCGGTGCTCATGAAATCCTGAGAGACTGATTACACACTGTTAGCAGGTGGTGCAGGTTAGTGATTTTCTTCTGCAGCTCACTTAAGGAACATTGAGCAAAAAGTGAGACACTGTCAATGAGCAGGCTGAGATGTTTAACCCCACATGACCATCGTTTACTATGAACTGCTCCGTCTGAATCACAAGACATGAGAAAAACTGCTTGTGAGGAAGAGAAATCTTAGGCTACGCTGGACGTGAGGGTGTATGTAGATAAGTGTGTAACACGATGTGATATGATTCTGATGACGTTACTCAGTTTTTGTTTAAAGTGGAAATGGCACTTCACATATATTCAAAGTATAACGGTGTAAAAACATCTAGAGGTGAGTTTTTGGTTTCTCCTGTCAAAGCAGAAAGTGAAACTAAACTTCCACTCACAGCTGATGCTTTTCTCTGATGTACACGAATTTCCAGTGATTTTCCTGTCTGTCATGACAGATGACATCGCTATGATGACATTACCTGACAGCTCATTGTTGCCTGTACTGATGTCCAACTGAAGCTGTAAGAACGTCATGTTCCTGCTGGGCCCCTGGCCGACTTGACTTGTGGTTAGCTATAGGTTTAGTCACACTAGCCCTGGCTGGTATTCGATTCGGTCTTGCGAAATACTCATTATAGCTTCATGTCTTTCCAGCACTGACTCATCAAGTCTTCTACAGGGCTAGTACCAGTTCATTTTTAGGTCATAGATCTTGTTTTTGTTTTGTTTTTTTGGTGAATTTTACAGTAAGCTGAGTCACAATCTGCCACTGTATGTAGTGGTAACACCCATATGACTACAGCCTCTACCAGTTGATGCAGCATGCCTGGAATTTCGCTGGCCAGCAGTGTTGCGGTGTGAATGATGTCAGGATTTGTGTGTGTGTGTGTGTGTGTGTGTGTGTGTGTGTGTGTGTGTGTGTGTGTGTGTGTGTGTGTGTGTGTGTGTGTGTGTGTGTGTGTGTGTGTGTGTGTGTGTGTGTGTGTGTGTGTGTTTGTGTGTGTGTGTGTGTGTGTGTGTGTGCGCACATTGGCTTGTGTGTCTGTATTGCCTTGTGCCTATGCATGTATATAGAAGTGTGGCTCCAGCTGACTCAGTAGTTAACACTGCGATAACATAATTGACACAAGCTTTTCTGCAAAATCAAAATTCCCACATTTACTGAGCACGCCTTGTGTTTCTGGTACTGTAAAATCCGGATTAGTTGCTCTTCACCACAAACCTCCAGCTATCCCTCTCTGCTCTTCTACTAACGGTTGCTGTCCGTTGGTTGTTGATTAAGTTGTGTCAACCCAACTAACCTAACCAATTTAAAAAAAAAAAATAAACATTCACCACAGCTAAATGATTTCAAACTCAGCTTTAAAAAAAAAAAAAAAGGCTGTGAATTTCAAATACGAATCCAAAGGTGAAAAAATTTCTTTTGAGCTACCCAAACTTCCCCTCATTTTTTGAGTAATTTAGCATAATTTTGGAGTAGTAGAAATTCTGCTTTAAGTTTTACCTGTGTCAATGTAGGAACTGCTTTACTTTAACCAATTCTGTTTTCGAATACCCTAGGTCCATAAATTCTTGTAAACGTAGTGAAGTTTTATCCTTCAGAAAATGGACATCACTTATGTTTTCTCAAGAGAGCAACTTGTTTCTTTAATAACTTGCCTTAAATTTATAGTCAGGTCATCAACTAGACCTATTAAGTGAGTTTCGTGGGTCCATAGGGGGCAACTGCAGGCACACCTAGAGTCATAAAATTCTCTTTTAGGCCACTCATTCTGTTGCTATGGATTGATCCCTATGTAATAACCAAGGGAAACCAACAGAAAACAGTTCATGGCAATAACCTAGCTTTGTTAGAAATAGAGAATTGATTTTTAACTTTTTAGAAATTGTAGTTCTTCTAAATATTTCTGTTCAGTGTGCTTTTGTCATTGCTCTATTTTTATGTTTGTTTTTTTTTAATCTGGGAATTTTGACTGTGAGGCATGAGTAATGTGAAGCCTGAGTGATGAGGATCAGTCTGCCAGTGTCGTGCCCCTCCTTTTTCTCCCTCTCTGCCTCCCTAGCTCGCTCTCTCATACACACTCTCTCTGCTGCTCACACTGAGCGGGAGAGGATTGGAACATTGAGTACCTTCAGCACATTTTTTACATTCCCCTTGGTGAGGGTCTCAACCTCAGCCCCCACTACACACACACACACACACACACACACACAAACCACTAATGTTTCTCACCACAGGGCAGTAATGGCAATATGTATGTTTTGTCTGTACCACTGGCTATGGACCGCATCATGGTAGTCCAGTGGCAGAGGATATCTTGTCAAAGCTCTGTGTGTGTGTGTGTGTGTGTGTGTGTGTGTGTGTGTGTGTGTGTGTGTGTTTTGTTTTTTTGTCAGTGTGCTAACTCGCACCTTTCACTGCGCCCTTTCTTCTCTCCAGCTGTGGTTTGTGTGGTGAGCAGCAGCGGCAAAGATGACGGAGTATAAGCTGGTGGTGGTGGGAGCTGGAGGCGTGGGCAAGAGTGCACTCACCATTCAGCTCATCCAGAACCACTTTGTGGATGAATATGACCCCACCATAGAGGTACGGCTCTCTTCTGCATGTTCTACACATTATTTTTATGGGACGCTACTCGTTTGTTAGGGTAGAAGGTTACTGGTTGAGCATATTGTTTAAAAAAAAAAAAAAAAAAGTTCTTCCCTGCTCCCCCTTGAATCATTGTGTGGTTATACACCACCTTTTGCACGTATGTGGTAGAAATGCATGATTTAATCTGCATGTTTTATACAAATGTCCAAACCCATGTCACTGCTGAAGAATATTGTCTAAATCCTGAGACGACAGCTCAGTCTAAACCAAGTTAATATGATTTAAGTAATTGAATGCTGTGGCAGTTCTCCAAATGGTCAGGCTTGGAAGAAATTCCCAATTGTGTTTTAAAAAGAAGTATTTACTCTGCCCTTCTTTGTAATTCTTACATTTTCATGAAAATAAGACACTGAAAGACATTGCAAAGAGAATAGGGAAGCCAGTGGGACTGTATTCTCCTCTCTCTTCTCTCTTTTTCTCCCTCTCTGTCTCCACTCTCTCCCTCTCTTTCTCACCACGCCTGCCTCTGGCCAGACAATGTCCTTTTTGTGTATTTGCATTCCTGGCCCCTATGCTCTAACAAACAAAGGGACGGCACTCCATGTTTTTGTGGCTGCGTGTTAGAAGGCTAAACATTGGCTCCGATACCCTGCTCCTCTGATCTCTTGATCTTCATTTGACCTTGAAATGGACAGGGAATTAATAACAGATATTAGTTAATACACAGTCAATTGACAGTGTATCTCTACATCTTTGCATATGTACATGTGGCTTAGCACTGCGAGACCATGGCCATGGATCTGACCTCCTCAGTGATATACCCACAGTTACCTTACCTTACCTTACCTTACCTTACTTTTTGTAACAGATTGCTCATTCATGCATTTCACTGATGGCTCTACCAGCTCTCTAAATGTTGGAGCTTCTCCCTTTTTTTTCTGCAGGACTCGTACAGGAAACAAGTTGTGATTGACGGGGAGACCTGCTTGCTGGACATCCTGGACACTGCAGGTCAGGAGGAGTACAGCGCCATGAGGGACCAGTACATGAGGACAGGGGAGGGTTTCCTGTGCGTCTTTGCCATCAACAACACCAAGTCTTTTGAGGACATTCACCAGTACAGGTGTGTGTGTGTGTGTGTGTGTGTGTGTGTGTGTGTGTGTGTGTGTGTGTGTGTGTGTGTGTGTGTGTGTGTGTGTGTGTGTGTGTGTGTGTGTGTGTGTGTGTGTGTGTGTGTGTGTGTGTGTGTGTTCGTGTGTGTGTGTGTGTGTGTGTGTGTTTGTGTTTGTGTTCAAGAAAGATGGAGAGCAGAAAGCATCACAAATCATGATATTGATACTGAGCATGTGATCTATTTTTTCAGATGTGTACATGTGTATTTGCTGGCCAGGTCACAGATGTATCAGGGTGGAGTTGGACACAAAGTCGTTCCTGTTCTGTTAGTTCTCTTCTGAGGTTCTATGTATTTTTATATACAGTGTGTGTTATAGGGAGAGGGGTGTGTATACGTGTGTGTTCCAGCTCTCTGCAGTAGTGGGGTGATGTCATGCTGTAGCGTTTAACACAGCTAAAGTAAGCTTAGCCCCCAACTGGAGGATTACAGCACGATGCCAATGAAATCGATCCTGACTCTATTAGAGGAGCAGGGAGAGGTAGCGCTCCCAAGGACAGGGAAGGAGAAAGGGAGGCAGGGAAGGGGGGTTCAGCTGAAGATGGCAGTGTTCTCTCTCTTTGCCACATTCTGCCTCTCTCATCACATCAGACACCTGCTTTGCCAGTCTTGCACGTGGCAAGTAAGAGGCTGCCTATTTACCTTGCCACCTCCTCTACAGTTCTGCAGGGTTTTTGAGTGTATTTCACACACATTTGTTTGACTTGCTGCCATTGCAGCCCAGCCTTTTTTGGGCGAAGTTTTAACACAAGTCTTGTTATCACTGTGCAGCTTGTGAAAGCATGCATGGATCTTTGGCTGGATGCTAGAATAGGTGGTGGCCTGGTTAGAGCTATTGAGTTATTTAAAGATCTGTCATCTGTCTTACAAGCAAAGATAGTCAGGGACATTTTTACAAAACTTCTCCAGTGTTGGCATGTACAGACACTAAATGGCACCTGCTTAAAACTGGGCAGTGCATCTTGATTTTTATTTTTCTTTAATTCAAACCGGCCAGCAGTATGATAATGTACTCTAGAATGCACCTGGTTAAGAAGATTATATCTGCTTTTGGTGTTCTCTGGCATTTTTAATACACCTATTAGACTTGAAATACCTGCCTCATCTGGAACAGGTTAACATGTTAACATGCCCATGGCTGGGTTGACAGTAGTGGATGTATCCTGCTGTACTGTGGCCGAGGGAGAAGAAGGGCTGAGCTGATTGATCTGACCCACTCCTCTCGCTCAGTTTCCCCTGGCTGCCTGGTGTTTGGCGCTGGCTGCTGTAGTGATGAGGTAATGCTGTTTGCCGCCTGCCTGTTGTCCATCCCTCCCCCTCCCTCCCTTGCTCTCCACCTCCCTCCTTCAGCAGTGCAGCCCAGCCCAGCACCAGCGGGCCCTGGCTCTTCCTCAGGGTCCTAAAGCTCCCTGGGTGGATGGTTCTCCAGTGGTGGAGCTGCTGTTGTTTATGAAGCTAGGAAGATTCCAAACAAGAGACATGTCACTGTGATTAAATACAATGCTGAAATGGGTTAAGGAAATGGCCAAAGTTTTGCAAATGAGATGTCAGTTATTGCAAATTCCTTGTTTTTTTTGCAATTCACAGAGAACAAATTAAACGTGTAAAGGACTCAGACGATGTCCCCATGGTGCTCGTGGGAAACAAATGTGACCTCCCGGCACGCACGGTGGACACAAGGCAAGCCCAGGAACTCGCCCGCTCCTATGGAATCCCTTACATTGAGACCTCTGCCAAGACACGACAGGTAGGTGGTAAACAAGAAGCAAACACCCACATACTGTACTTGCATTGTCATGGAAAGGAAGTGCCCTACTCTTTCTCTCTCTCACACACACATTTAAAATGATTTTTTTTTATCAATTTACAAATAACTAAATTTACCCACATCCCTAACAAAGCCTCAAAACTATGCTGCATCATACTGTGCTGTACATAGGTTATGACAGTGTTATGGTGTGGGCTCTGTAATAATTGTGTATTTTGTGCATTTGTAAATCTGTGTATTCACGCACATGAAGAGCAGTGAATGGCCCGCGGTATGATGTGATTTGCGTTGCTGGGAACATTTTATTATGCCGCAGGCTCATAATCAGGTTACCTTGGCTTGAGAACAGAGCACAGTAATTGAAAGGCCTCATAAGGACAAGCCACCGCACAGCTCCCACTGTCTCTGACTCACTGTCACACTATGTAGGTACATACGGACTCTCACATTCATCACTGAACCTGCAGAATGTCTGCCATTCAAATGGTAGAGTATGCAAAGAATTAAGCGATAACTTCATTTTAGTCATTGTGATTTGTTGATTAAGGGTGTCTGAATGATCAGGGTTGCCATGGTAACTTTGCAAAACCTCTCAATGGTTAGTACACCTGAGAGGTTCGATGGCAGTTATAAGAGGTGCATGCAGTGTACTTCACTGATAATTGACCGTTGTAAATGTCCGGCTCTTGCTGTAACCTTTCAGTGTGTTTACAGGGAGTGGAGGATGCCTTCTACACACTGGTCAGGGAGATCAGACAGCATAAACTGAGGAAGCTGAACCCACCTGATGAGAGCGGTCAGGATTGTATGAGCTGTCGCTGTGTGGTATCATGATGCAGGTGAGATGTTTCTACGAAATGTATTTCTCCCCTTAGAAAAGCTCCACAGTAATATGGGAAGTCTCCAAATTGGTCTGTTATGCCGGAACTCATACAGTATGTCTTTTTATATATATGACTACCCATTGTAGGGAAAAACAAATGTTAAAGCATATCTTTCTCCGTTTAACTTTGACTATGTCTCCCCAGAAACAACAAAATGGCACTAACATCTTTCCCCCTTTTTGTGTCGTATCATTCCCCAGCTGACTGTTCCACGTTGAGGAGAAATGCTACAGCGTGTAGTGGCAGCATGGACTTTAAGATAGAAAGATAAAACAAAGTCAATGATGAAATATAAACTTTTTCAAAAAGAGGATGATTGAACGAAACGCTCTCAAGGAAACCACCAGAGCTGACTGAACCATAGACCTTTTATGGAAAGGAGGATTTTGGATTGTTGCCTAAATGGCTAGCTGAACTAGCCTGGTCTGGTCCCTTTTTTTTGGTCCACACGGCAACCTGTCAGCAACACCACTAATGACTCTTTGTCAACTCCAGTGTGGTCTCGCTGGGTAGCTCCACATGTTTTCTGCTAACTTATTGTTTTCAGTCTCAACACTGGTCTTAAAGGGGGTGTTCCCAATCACCCTCCCACCTTGAAAGCCTGATTCCACTCCCCCTGCCTGACCACTGGAAGGACTGATTGACTTAAACGGAAAGTACTGGAATGGACATTTAGTTACCCCAACACCTCCTGCATAAATATACATCTCCATCCCACTCTGCCTGCCTTTGGTTTCCCTCGAATGGCTGTGTAGTCCCTTCATTATACTTAATTCAGAGGGTGGAGGCTGACGTGGGAAAGACTATTCATTTTTTGTTGTTGTTTAACAGTTAGCCTAGCTGTAAAAGTCTTTCATTTTGTTTTTGATATGGAACGTTCTTTTGTGATTGGAGGATTTGAAAGTCACTGAGCACTATGTGAGCAAGGGGGTTTATTTAAGATGGCACCTGGTTTGAAATATTTCATGACCTGCCTGGCGTAGTTGGAATTCCTTTTCAGGGTAGATATCTTGAATGGACAATGCAAAGCTGCCTTCTCTCCTTACAGATGTTTCTTTGCTAAAACTTGTCTTAGTGGAATAATAATAGTAATGGCTAGTGTACGTAGCTTCTGGTGCAATAGGATTCTTTACTGTCCAATGTACACAAAGTATTGGGAATAAACCACCTCTCACGACTACTTATTTTCCTGTATTACTTTGGTTTAGGGAGGAGAGGTACAGTGCATGAAAATGTAGTTGTTGTCATCTTTGCAGTTGCTAAAGCTGGAGAGGTTACCTGTAGAATAGGAGGAAAGCCCTACACTTGTACAGTTACACAGTGGCAGAATATGGTTTTAGACAAAATGACAACCAGTTGATTTTTTTTTTTTAAATTCTTTTCAGCAATTGTACGGTCCAGAACTCTTATTTACTACATGGTGATAACAGTTATTTGTAGATTGCAAGAAACGCTTTTTTTTTTTTTTTTTTTTTGGTTAATAAGGCTCAGGAATCAGGGTCCAGGATGGTCTCCTCTAACAGTCCTGGAAACCAGGGTTATGATGTCAACAGTTAGCTTTGCAGAGTGTAACGCACAAGTCCTGCCTCAGTATCGAACTTCAGTTTTCCCACACACCACGCTATCCTCAAACTGCTCCTCTTTTCTCTGCCGCCTCAGCTCTTAAAAGGAACAATAACAGGTCAGGTGCTAATCATGTCAGAACTGTGTATATGGGACTGTTGTGTGTATTAAGTGATGGATATTGGGCTATCGGAGCGCATTGCTTTGTTTCTTAACACTGACTAGCTTGTGCTCTCCACAGCTGCATTAATTTGCTGCCTAAATGAAAAAGAATGCTCTGTGTTTACTTGGCCTTATGTTAGCTAGTTTGTACCTCATGTATGCAGCAATCTCTACCTGAGACAATTATGTGTTCTGTTTGCTGCATCTTTCTTGTTATGTTTGATTGTGTGTGCAACTAAAAAATATAGAAGTTTGTTGAGTTTAGACATGCACTGTACAGAATTTGAAAGACAGGACAAGCCGCTAAAAACACTACACTGATTTTTTTTTTTTTTTTTTTTTTTATAAAAGGGGTTTTCTGTAAAGGCCTGTAGGTCTGAATGTGATTCTGTTTAACCTGACTGAAAAACTAAAGAAATTAAAGAGAATTCTTAAGACAAGGCCCAGTAGGAGCCAAGTTGTCTTGCCCCCAAGTTCATATGAAGTTTCATTCTGATTACATTGGAACATATAATGGTAATTCCTAGAAATTGTTAATTTTAGTCCAGATTGTACTTTTAACAGTTTAGAGAATTGGTCATGTATGACAACGTATGGAGTTCCAGACACTACAGGCAGGTTTTGGCAACAAGCTTCAGATGCAAACCTCAAAGACATCTCAGACCTCTTCCATGAAAGACGTCAAATGTTATTTTGCCATTTCAACATGAAAAATGTTTTTATTTTTATTGATTTTGTACAGCTAAAATGACTCTTTCACTTATAACGGCTTAAAAAAATATGATCAGTCTAGTTACTGTGTGGATGATAGTGGTCAAGTCGTTTTTATCGGTTAACTGTTCAGTTCTCTGCTTAGAGGACGATATGAACTGTGAATGTGTTCAAGTCTTTAGATATTGTTTGAAAGAAGCCTCGTGTTTAAAATTTACAATACTGAAATAATGCAGGGGTTGGTCCCACTTTGGGCTGTGTTGTTCCTAACTTTTATTTTTCACCCATTGTACTCAAACCTTTTGATGGGAAAAGAGCGTGGAGTTTGTAACATGTAATTACAGTCCTAATAGTATGCTTGTCCTCTCCCTGTCAGTCTTTAAAAAGTACATTCATAATAATACTATAGAATTCCACAAATCTATGCATTCAAATTTCCATTGCATAAGAATATCAGTGTCATGTTTCCGCAGGGATACTCCAGCCAGCAAACCATAAGTATACATGTCAGAAAACCTGGCGAGCATGACAAAGACTGTACGGACCATTGAGAGTTTTGCACAAGGATACAGTGGGCTCAAGGGCTTGTTTCTCCCCTTGCAAACTATGGAATGGTGGTGTGGAAGGAATTTGTGAAAATGTCAACTGTTTAGCTATTTAAGATGTATTTACTCTTTGAAAATGTGGCAACTGTATTGCAGGACAGGAATAAAGATGTCAAGATGAAACTGTGTCTTGATCCTTGTGAAATCAAACTTTCAGATCATGTTCCTCGAAAATTCGAGATTTGCTGCCGCCTACGGGCTGCTTTGTGTATCGTTTGAGTGATACAAATGAGGACAAAAAAATTCTAAAAGGTTAACTTTAACAGCTAATCAACTTCTATTCAGCTGAAATGTATAAATGTTGAGAAATATTTTCCCCCTTTTGCCTGGTAGAATCAAAATGTAGGGTTAACCTGTAGATTACACAATGTGGGCAAGTACAGCTGTGATGAGGGTTCAAAGGACACTCATAAATCTTGTGTTTACTCAAGAGTTTTACCACCAGGAGATGTGCCCTGTGCACGAGGCACGCTTATTTTATTTTGCTAAACCTAGTGAAGCATTTCAGTGTACAAAGAAAAAAAAAATGTAACAATTCTCAACAGCGATTTCTTTGTGGATAAACTCTAAAAGTTTCTAAAATGAATGAGTTTGTTTTGTCCTGGTTGATCTGTGTCTTGGTATCAGTTCTGATTGATATTTGGTAGATATTGGTCTCACTATTCAACTGATGAAGGAAAAGAACAAAGGTTGTGTGTGTGTGTGTGTGTGTGTGTGTGTGTGTGTGTGTGTGCGTGTGCGTGTGTGTGTGTGTATGTGTTTTGGTAACTTCCAGCAACTGAAAAGGAAGCAGTGAGTATGCAGGGAATACTGTATGGTAGAGGAAAATAAGCAGCTCAATGAGGCATGGCATTAGTTTATTACTACTTTCTAGTTTTACATATTGTCTAATTAAATATGAATACACGTTAACCGTAATCTCAAACATGTTAGACTCAGTTAAACTGAGCTAATTGTAAAGATACTGGAGAACAGCCAGTTTCTACAGACTGCAATGGTTTGTCAGAGTTTACAGGTCAATATCATTATTAATAGTACTTTGCAAATCATGTGTAAAACAGAGTAACAAAAGCAAAGACTTCGGTACCAGTACATTAGCAGGGGGATCCTAATATTGATCCTGATCAAAGAGGTTAACAGTTACGCCACCATTGCTTCTCTACCAGCCATAAATTATTAACCAAACTAAAAACATATTGGTTTATTTGGTAACCATTACACTTTATTCCCGGTTATTACTTTTTAGGGCAGATGATTTGCATAATTGTGAAGCTGTTCTGTTACTGGCTTTCAAGGGTCATAAAAAATGAGAGATTATCCATAATCCCCAGACAGACAGAGAGACAGGCGAGGGTTGGTGAGTGCTGCTGAGCGAAAAGATATACAGAAAAAAGTAAGAAGCAGTAATCATGTCATCCTATGAGGATACGGTTAAGAAAATGCTCCCTAAGGTAAGAATAATCATCAACAATTAAGAGAAGAATTAATTCACTCTAAATCAAACATAAACGAGGAAGCTGTATGTATGAATTTGTTCAGTGTTTGTTTTTCATCCTTTTGTTTTGAAGACTTATCTTCGTAAACATGTGGCTCATGAAATACATGTTGCAACGACTTACTTCAAAAACCTTGTGCCCAGGATGGATGAATATGGTAAGATGCAAAATAACAGCTCACTTCTTATTATCATTTATTCTACATGTGGGTAATTTCAACAAGTACTCTAAATGATACAGTCATTGTTGCATTTTTGTACAGTTTACAATGATGGAACCACAAAGGACTTGATGAGTCTGACTGGAACCATTCCTGTCCTGTTTCGTGGTAACAATGACATTGCATTTTGTAATCCTTATTACACGGCTAAATTATAACCAGAAGCTCACTTTGACGTGGATTCTGGTCAATTCAAATGAAGAATAAGAAAGAAATTCCTCAGAATATGCACAACAAAATAGCCCGTTCTCTTTTTTTTATATACAAGACAAAACCTACAACGTACCCATATGCCTCTGGATTGAGGAAAACTACCCCCAGTCTGCTCCCATCTGCTATGTCAGACCCACACATGAGATGATGATCGTCCGAGGAAAGTATATCTCTAGCAATGGTGAAGTCAAGCTGCCTTACCTGGAGGAGTGGAAGAATGTGAGAATTGAAACATTATCTTGTATTCTTTGACAGGGAATGATGTTTGTTGGCGCCAACACGTGTGCTTTAGACTTTGGAGCCATGCTACACTGATCTGACTTTTTCCTTTCCTCTGTCAGGGCGACTGTGACGTAGTGAGCCTGCTGCAGGTGATGGCTGCCTTGTTCGGAGACTTTCCTCCCGTATGTATGCAGCCTCAGTCAGAGCCCAAACAAGCCTCGTGTAAGTAACAGACAGTGACCATGTTGTTTCAAAACAACACCAGCATCTGTAGATACAAGCTGATGCTGATAAGACAGAACCGCGATTCATTTCTAGGCTGCACCTGATTGATTGTGAATCTAGGTCCGCCACTCATTAACCTAAGGCTGAAAATACCTTTGCTCTGTCAACATGTTTTATGAATTTGTTGTGACTGATAAGGACCTTTTTATTTTATTTTTTTTAGGTTGGCTACAGTTCCACAGGCAAGCAGAGGTACTTTCAAAGACAGATGGACGTTCATATCTGTCTTTAGCCAGAGAAGATGGTCAACCTTTCCAGCAAGCAAATGAAACCAACTGTTAATGTTTTGTGTAATGTGACAATGATTTCTATAAAAACCGTTTTGGCGTTGCCTGTGAAGTGTTTTATCCTTTTATACAGTATTAGATGGTATCCACTGATTGTTTTATGGTTCATGAATTCATAATTTCAGACATGCATGTATGTCTATTTTTCAAATGATTTAGATTGTAAATTTCAAAGAGCCCCCGATGAAAACATATCTACAGTGTTTGGTGGGAAATGAATTGTACATTTTTTTTAAAAAATGTTTTTTTTGTATGAACATAAACTACTTTGGGACTTGAATGGCATGTTTCCAGACGTGAATTACTTTATCAGCGGCTCATAAAGCTGTAACTGCATTTGTTGTGACATTAGCCACAAATGTTTTGGACTTTTGACCAGAGAGGAGAAAAGACTGTACTTTGGAGAACACATATACAGCCAGGCACAGCCCAATAGAGTGTGGTATATTACAGAAGACTTGTCACATTTCAAGAACATTTTGAAGAAAACAGAAGAGCAGAAATTCTCTTTAGTTATGCTATAAACACTTGTGTAAGCCAGTTTGCTTTGGTTATTGATGTAATATCTCACTTACGCTTTTTTAAAAAAAACTTAAAAATCTAGATTAACCAAACTTTTCACACAGAAAATAAATTGAAATGAATTAATTAATTGAGTTATTGTAACTAGGCTGTAGTTTATCGCAAGAGACACTCAAAAGAAGAAAGCAAAAAGAGGTCATGATAATATGATTACATGTTCAACACAATAAATTGCAACTGTTCCGCAGGTGACATTACGGGAGGTCACACCTACAGTGCGGGTCGCCTTGAAAAATCACTTGTTTTTATCATCCTCATACATTCTATCTTTGTGCCAAGAAAATTAGAGCATTGCTACCGGTTGATCATCGTCTACTACTCAAGTCAAACGCGGACCGGAAGCAGACAGGTAAACTGCCGGAAATTCCCTTTGTTGACCATCGGATATTTCTTTCTCGGCCTCTTTTTTTTTAGAACTATTAAATAACTGTTTTGTCTGTTTTCTGTTCTCGATTAATTAATCGAATCTCGGCGCATCGACCACACAGACATCACTCCTGTTGGACTGGAGGGTCTCATATAGAAACTAAATCACTGTCCTAACTGTAGTCGGGCCCGAGACTGGGCTAACGTTAGCCTAGCATTCAGTGAAGTCTTGCTAGCTAGCGTTAGCTTGTGTTAGCTGTCGCCCCAACTGGCCTAAAAGAAACTGTTTGCTCACTTAACTCAGTAATAAGAACGGTTAAAACAACCAGCCATGGCCGTTGTCAACGAAGGTGCCCTGAAGAAAATGCTGAAGGTAAGCCTGCTGTTTAACTGTTGTGGCACTTGGTGGCCAATAGTAACAAGTAAGCTAATGTTACCGATACCAAACATGGCGCTATTAGCTAGCTAGCTAGTTAGTTGGTTAACATTTCCTAGACTATGTTGTGCTAAATAATCGGTCCGTTTTCCCGACAGGTTTGGTATACAAACATTTGGTTGTGTTATAAGGGCTTACTAATGCGACGCATTTTGCTAAGATCCCCCGTACAGATTTGTTACATTTTCTGGCTATCTAGCACAGCCACCCAGCTAACATCACTAATGTTGACTATAAACATGTCTTTAAAACCGCCATTCCCAGTTTTGTACATTAAATTTCATTCTTCCAACAATGATCCCACATGTTAATGAGCAGTGATATAGCCTATATAATTATTCATAAAGGTTGCTATCTTAATTAAAGAAATATCACTTTGTTGAGTAATTGTACTTGTATTAAGTGTAAATTACGTGTGTTTTCTGCACGTCAAAGTCAGACGGTTCGTGCTAAAATACAATGCAGTTATTTTAAATCTTAATCCGCCATTTTTGATCGAAATGACTTACTGATCGTGCAATAGATTTACTGATCTATCTAATTTGAGTTTGGATGACAGATGAAATATAGACATTACGTGTACTCCACAATTGATTACAGTCTAAAATGTAGGCCTTTCAAACGTGTGAAACAAACTTTAAAGATTCCATCGGATTTCGGACAGAGTCAGAACGGAAATTAACAACCCAGGTTTAGTTGCAAGTGTAAGTATAGTATCTCTCAACCAATCTTGGTAGCTTGATAGCAGGGTCCAGTCCTAAGTTTTGACTGATGGCGAGGCTACACTTTCATCACATTCAAATCACAAAATGTGCTTTTAAGGACCTGGAGTAAAACAGTATTCTGTTTAAACAGAAAGCAACTATGGGCTTTGCCAAATTTAATAACTAAGCAAACAACTGAGCTTATTAGTTGTGTTTGCTAAAGTGTCAACACTTTCGAAACCTTAGTGTCAGCAATTGTCTCTGAACTTTCAATATAGTAATATACATGACTTTTTCTCCTCTTTTCTTTTGTTGTCATTGTCCAGCAATACAAATACAGAGATCTGACTGTTCGTGAGATAACCAACGTTATCTCCCAGTACAAGGATTTGAAGCCAGTTATGGATGCTTATGGTAAATTAAATGATACTGATCTCCTGTGTTTGACTGTCTGGTCTCAATTATATCCTGTATATTTATATGATGGTATATATCACACTTGTTTTGCTTGTTGAAATGGGAGTCTACTTGTGTTTCAGTCTTTAATGATGGCTCCACAAGAGACCTGATGAGCTTGACAGGAACAGTCCCAGTGAGCTACAGAGGTAAAGAACATTTCTCTTGCTTCGAAAAAACAGTTTTTCAATAAAATCATAATGCATAATTGTTGCTTCATAGAATTAGAAAGTCTTCTTTTTCGCTTGCCTTCTGTTTCCCTGACGTGTGCTTGCTTCACTTCACTCAATTTATCTTGGTCTTTTTAAAACAAACCTCTCATCAGTAGGCCTAAATAATGTAGCAAATGGAAAAATACTTCTTTTTGTCAGTTCAAGGGAGATGGAGAGAGAAGTTGGTTGAACCAAAACACATGCAATATTAGAACAAACGTGTACCTGCAAAGAAACTGCGTCTTGTATCATCCTACTCTATGTGCTTAATCTACCAGTTTTCCTACTGTTTAGCATCGTGTTTTCTCGCAGAACATTTATCAGTGGGCTTCATCCCTAACCCAGATTTTTCTCAACATCTGGGTTGGCATTGCTAACATACATTGCTATTGTGCTTGATATCGCGACAAATTTGGTGGAGATTTCTTAGACTGTGAAATGAATTTATTTGACATACAGTATATCATAATTGTTGTTTAGTTCATGTAGAGGTGCCATGTGCTTGCAAAATAGTAGATCATTTGTCAAGTATTGACAGTCGAGAGATGAGAATGTTGAGACTTAAACAGTGACATTTTAACCGTGTGTGTTTGTTTCCTGTAGGCAATGTCTACAACATCCCAGTGTGTCTGTGGTTGCTGGACACGTATCCCTACAACCCTCCCATATGTTTTGTCAAACCTACCAGTGCCATGATGATCAAAACTGGCAAGCACATTGATGCCAATGGCAAGATCTACCTGCCTTATCTTCATGAGTGGAAGCATGTGAGTATGAGGTCTTCAATCAGTATTTACAATTATAAACTGTTTATTTAGGCAATGATTATATGTGGAAGGTGTGAAATGTAAAAACATAGATTAAAGTGAATAATAAAAAAACTATACAAATGCTGTTACAGAAGTTTTATTGAAATATATATCTATCTCTGAAATATTTTGAATATGTTTAGAATATATTAGTCATCAGCACAAAGGGGGGCAGTCACAAGGGGCCATAAATGTACCTGTGACTGCAAAAATATTTGAACTGTGACTTGTCTGTTGATCATTTGACATGATATTCTGCAATTGTTGTATTCGTTAGCAAAACTTAACTTCACTGTATATATGTTACAGCCGCAGTCAGACCTGTATGGTCTGATTCAGGTGATGATTGTGGTGTTTGGAGAGGAGCCTCCTGTGTTTTCTCGTCCCACTACACAAGCCCCCTACCAACCCTTCCAAGCAGCTGGACCCCCAAACCGTGAGTGACATGAATTTTTGTCATAATAGGTTAATCTAAGTGGCCAAGGTGTTGTCTGAAAATGTCAGAAGAACAGGATGATCCACAGGCCGCTGTATTTTTACATTGAACACCTCTCAGTCATATTTCTGTCCACCCAATTTATATCAATGATGGTTGACTAAATATTAGAAACGCCTCTCAGTAAAAAAAAACATCATGTTTTTAATAATGCATTTATTTTCTTTAGCAGCAGATGGAGCTCACAGCACACCCTTGAAACTGACAGTAAATGTGTCTGTGTGAGAGTGAAAGAGCTGAAGAATATTGATGTATATGACCTCAGACCTGGCTGTTTCACTCTCTCTCTCTCTCTCTCTCTCTCTCTCTTTCTCTACCTCAGCTTCCTACATGCCTGGCATGCCTACGGTGTCACCCTATGGCCCAAATCCTAACCCAGGGTAAGATGTTTGCCATGCAGTTCTCGAACCTCTCTCCTGGAGCTAACTATATTTCCCAACAAACTTCTCCTGGCTCGTTTGTCTTTGTGGTTTCTTCTGCAACATATCACACGCATGCATTTTATTACTGAAACACTGTACAACCCGGTCAGTTGTGTGTGTGTGTGTGTGTGTGTGTGTGTGTGTGTGTGTGTGTGTGTGTGTGTGTGTGTGTGTGTGTGTGTGTGTGTGTGTATATATATCTCTTAAAGTTAAAGCTAGGTGTTTGAAATTTTTGAAAGTAGAAAATATAAAGCGTTGCCTATTTGTTGATCATATAACTATTTGCAGAGGCTATCCAGGATACCAGTACCCAACGGGCAACTCTTATCCGACCACTGCAGGCCCTGCACACTACCCAACCCAGACTCCAGTCTCCACAGTCGGTATGTATTACATTCAGTAATCGGGGTGCTTTAATTCTGCTTTATAACATGGGTACATTTGCAAGTTGAAATTTGCACTGGATTTCAAAAGTTTTTACAAAGACAGCAAGATACAGAATAATCGGTTCACTCAGAAACTGTTAATGTCTGCATTTCTCCATGCATGTCTCTCTTTTAGATCCAAATGTAAATCTGCAGATTTATAGGTTTTGAAAATTGTGATTTATAAGGTAACATTCAATCGTACAACAGTTTCTGCTGTATTGTGATATTGCAATACAGTGCTTCAGTATTAAGCCAAAAATTAATTCACCCCAGACAAAACAATACCTTTCCTCCTTTCCGTAGTCTTTAGTTAACCCTGGATTAAGACACTTGACCTTCTGAGTCAGACTCTCTCACCCTCTATCTGACTTCGGAGGCGCGCTGATCCGCCACTGAAAGGTCGTTACTGTAACTAGAGTGGGGAGCGTTAAAGGCCAAAGGGTAGGATGGACCTGAAGGGAAACGAACAGTCCTGCCTCCAAGACCCCACACCCCACACCTCAGAAGTGCACGGTGCTATATTTAGGATGGGAACAGTAACTTCAGACAAAGACAGAACTATGATCAGTGGACCCTTCTGCTGTCCCAACAGAAGTTAGCACCAGTGAAATGCTAGTCAGGGACCAACATGCAGGAGGAGTTTAAGCCGGTTCCTATATTTAGAGAAGAGGAAGAAATGGGTGTGGCAGAAAACTACTCAGATCTCAAGGACGATCAACTCTGACATTTGTAGTGGTCACTCCAGACTGCACATGAGGTGGTCTTCTAGTTTATGATGGTGTTTCATTCACTGATTTAAATCTGATATTTTATTATTTTAGTCAATCCCATGTAGATGTGTTTGGGAACAATTTATTAGAAAAACCTGAAGCATTCAATTGTACCAACTTCGAGAACACCGAGCTTCAATAATATACATATGAAAAAATTTTATAAATACATATAAAAAAAAACGTTAAATGTTACGCAAACCAATAAAATACCACTTAAAAAACAGTCTTAAAGTTTAGAGAAGTAGCGTTTACTGCTATAATTCCGTTGGATTACATTATTGCAGTTAAAAGGGTTTTCCTTTTTTCCAGTAACTGAGTTTCAAATTAGTAAGATGTGTCTTAAGCATCCTGCTTCTGTTTTCACAGCCACCTACTTTGCACAGGAACTCTGCCGATGCTCGCCATCTTGGATACAACTCAAGCTATAACCTAAATGAATGAGCATCTAATGTCAGCTAATTACAGATGGGTGATGAATTAACGGTAAAACCTAAATAAATAACTGTAGAAACATAACACAGGCAGATGGTTCCATACAGACCACAAGGGGTCACTGGATGGTTTCAGTGTAAAAAGGATGTGAGTCATAGGCTGTGCCTTTCACAATTACCAGATCTCAACCCAGCTGAAAACATTTGGCAGATTTTTGTGCACTCCACCACCATCTTTAAAACATCAAATAAGAGATTATAATTAGGAAGAATGATGGTCATTCCTCGTGTTGTGTTCCAGAGGTTTTTGTTGGCCGTTTTACTAGACACATGTTGGTTTTTCCTTCAATATTTAACCGTCTGTAAATATGTAGGTCATCTGGCCGAATGTTGTCTCTTTGGTGCTTTTTTGATTTTGCTCTAGACCTGTGACACAATACATCATACATTCAGTGGCTTGTAAGGAGGTATGCGGCCATACATTACTAGCCTAACAATTCCACATTGAACAACTGTTTACTTTCTCGCATCACTTCTTAACCTCTTTAAGGTCAGAGCCGAGATGGCACGATTGGCGAGGACACCATCCGCGCATCTCTGATTTCAGCGGTAAGTGACAAGCTTCGCTGGAGGATGAAGGAGGAAATGGACAGAGCTCAGGCTGAGCTGGATGCCCTGAAGCGTACAGAGGAAGACCTGAAGAAAGGACATCAGAAACTAGAGGAGATGGTCTCAAGACTTGACCAGGAAGTGGTGAGAGATCCTCCTCTCTTTCAATGTTATATGTTTTTTTTCTTTTTCGTCTACTCTTTTCCATAATAACAAAATTAACAAATGGCTATATGGTTGTCTACACTAGACTGAGGTTGACAGGAACATCGAGCTGCTGAAGAGAAAGGACGAGGAGCTGAGTGAGGCCCTGGAGAAGATGGAGAACCAGTCAGAGAACAACGACATTGATGACGTCATTGTGCCCACCGCTCCGCTGTACAAACAGATCCTGAACCTGTATGCTGAGGAAAATGCAATTGAGGACACTATCTTCTACCTGGGAGAGGCCCTCCGTAGGGGCGTCATAGACCTGGAAGTTTTCCTTAAGGTGACCACGTCAGCACAAGCAAATGCATAAGAGAAAGACACATTGGCCCTCTGTGGTTTCTATTGACTCTTATCCTCTTTTGTTACAGCATGTACGCCTTCTGTCCAGGAAGCAGTTCCAGCTTCGTGCCCTTATGCAGAAAGCCCGCAAGACTGCCGGTCTTAGTGACCTCTACTGACCCACACCGACTATCTGGAAGTGTTGGTATATTCATTCTCTCATCTCCCTTCTTTTTCCTTTATTTTATTCTCTTTTAACGTCTACATGTATTTCAACCACTGCTCCTTTTTTATATTCTCTATAAAATCTGTGAAATCTAAACAGGAAAACTTAGCAAGAATTGGACTGTCTTGTTTAGCACAGTGATATATATCCAACTGTGTGGCCACAGTTGTAGTGTGACACCATTTGTATTTTGATCCGACCAAATACTTAAGATCATCACGCATCAACATTCATGACCCAGACATGACACCCTTTCTTTTGTGTCCCAATATAATATTTTTAAAAATACCGTCACCACGCTGTGAACCAGGTACTGTGGTTGACATGAACCCTGCTTAAGACACATGCCATATTTGTAAAAGAGAGTTGCGAGCCTATTCTGTGTATAGTGTATGTGACATTTCCCCTGAGTGTTTGTGGTATAACTGGGTTGGCGATCAGCGAGTTATTGTGTCGACCTGCATATGCTGCACTGCAGGATGGCCCACAGGTTCCGTGAGCAGTCACTTTGCCAGACAAAGTCATTTGGCTAGTAAGCACAAATTGCTAGGGGCTAGAAGAGAGGGGCTTTGTAGAGAGCCCCATATGTCCACACCCCTCCATAATGAAAAGGTTAGGGTCTGGTATAAATACCCAGGGCAACCTTTCAGGAAGATCAGGGGTTCAGCCTCAGGATTTAATGCTGTAGGAGGTATAGGTCATGTTCGGTAGCCACGGAGTCAAATGGATCACTTTTCATACAGTAGAGGTGATGACAAAACATGGACCTGAACTGTGTTTCTTCATGGTCTTGTTTGGGTCTGTTAATCAGCTAAATTTTGAGTTCCCACCCAATTGCCCACACTACTATGTTTTTTCCCTGATCTGTGTGTGTCTCTTTACGATGGCGTGAGTGAGGTTCTTTCATTGTGTCAGCTGCTCAGGTCTACCCTCCAGTCTGACTGCATTAATGAGTCAATCAAGTACAGTAGTTGTTTTACTCTGTACACTGTCTCTAATTAAGGTGGGTGGCAGTCTTGACATACCTAATTCTATAATGTATTACGAAGGAAATTCTGTATTTTTACTTCTGTTTTCCTTTTGCTGTCCACTTATTCTCAGTTCAGCTGAGAAGTTTAAGATTTCAGTAAAAAGTTGTGAATAAAGCCAGAGTGTTGGAGGGTACAAAAAAGTAAAGAAATATTGTACTAATCAAAAAGTTAACTTATGTAAAGTTTGCAAAACAGATCTCATTTAAATTAGCCTTTTACTAAATGCACTTTGAATTGTATGATAGAATATCTGCTGTTATTTTTTTTTCTTGTTTCCAATTCAACCACCTGTTCTTTTATATCTGTAGATTTATGTAAATCAGTACAAATAAAAGAAATCTGATGTAATGGTTCATCTCGTTGAGATCATTTCATTGATCAGTCTTTCAATATATTTTTCATAGTTGTTGAAGTTACATCTGTTACAAGTTACGTGTTCTCTTGTAAAAAATTTTTGACAAACTCAAAATAGCTCTAATGGACAGTATTTTAGAATTCAGTGGTTTGTTTTCACTGATCAAACATAGTTTGTTTTTTTTTTAAAATACTGGTGTTTTTTTTTTTTTTTTCAGCAGCCGCAGCGGTATGTACATAGGTGTCACATAGAAGCTAGTGACCACATTTTAGTCTCCTGCACAAAAACCTACTCTGCCTCATGTGGTGACCTATACTGAGAGCAGCTGAGTCATCTGCCCTGTAAACATGTACAAATTGGATGGCAAACTCAAGAAAGGACAAAGGAAAGACATGTATCATTATCCTGGCAGATTTATTTGATAGAACGGCAAATAAAAATCAATATCCAGCTGCCATGACAGGTAGTTCCTTAGTGAGCGATTGATCGACCATATCTAATGTAAAATTAATACATAAATAGATCTTAACAGTATTAACTGTTATAAATTATAGCATCATTTTTTCTTGATGTCCTTTATTCCAGAGTCTGATGGAGTAAAATACAAACCCTTTTGAGGGTATTTAGGGTGTGAAAACAAACAAACAACTTCAGGATTGTGACCTTCTGTTTTGATTCATAACCTGGGCCTAGGTCATGATCCTAGCTGACTCTTTCCCATTGGCTCTCTGTTATCTCTTTGCTAATTTAAATTATGACAAGTGACCTAGTTAGCAACCCCTTTAATTTTCTCAGATGTAACTTTTCTTGTCAGCATCTTGCCTATTAAATTGTTTTTCAGTGCACTTGTGGTTACGTTTGTTTAAAAAGGCTTCGATGCCAACCAGTAGATGTAGCATTGCTTTTCTCGAAGGATAAGGTACTTTGGTATCACAGGATGTTTGCCCAGTGATATATGCAGCAGGGTTGTTATGACTCTAGGTGGATAGGAAGCCCTCCTCATAGAGAATGGAATGTCTCCATTATACTCCAAATAAAAAAAATTAAATAAACAGAGATTACCAAGTGGAAAAAACCAACTGGCAGTAATCACACGATACATAGAACACATACCAACTACAAACAAGGAGTGTACAGCAAGAAACAGCCAGAGTGCACAGTAACATACAGTACGTAGGAGTATATGCAAAGGCCATACGGCTGATGTTTAGACAAGACGACAGATAAATACCTCCTCTCTCCAACACAGGCTGAGATCAAAGGCTAAAGGTATGAGTTGTGTTTCCAAAAATTCAGTCATGGAGGGAGGAAGGCAGGTGGGAGACAGCAAAGGAAAATGACACCCATGTGTGAATATCTGAGGGTAAAATCTTAAGTTCCACTGGCTTAGCTACAAACACTTGGCCTTTTTAGATACTCAAAGGTCTCATTGGCCCATTGCTGTGAGGGACACAGGATGTACGGCAGGTGGGGGTTGACCACAGCGTTTGTTGTGGTTTCAGGGCAGATTGGAGAATTCGTGGGAGCGCTCCTCACAGGGTGAGCTCCTTCTGTACGCCCCAAAGGGTCTCGGCGCTCTTCACCAGCTGCTTCTCCTCTTCAGGCTTCAGTGTCATGTGAATGACGTCCGTCAGGCCACTGTTGCCCAGGACAGAAGGGATACTCAGGAAGACCTCATCCTTCACCCCATGCATGCCCTAACAGACAAAGGGAAGAAGAAGGCCGAAAGGACAGGGTGAGCAGGCCAACTCATCTTTAGAATGTACAGTATGTTTTGTAAACTAATCAAC
The DNA here is from genome assembly GCF_016859285.1 of Xiphias gladius. Classification (NCBI taxonomy): domain Eukaryota; kingdom Metazoa; phylum Chordata; class Actinopteri; order Istiophoriformes; family Xiphiidae; genus Xiphias; species Xiphias gladius. The sequence continues at coordinate 12,026,976 of NC_053407.1, read as the reverse complement.
AGGATGAATATCAGCAGCTAGGATCTGCCCAACATTGAAGTTCAGGGCTTGCTCCCAGGGTCCCTACCTTGACCAGTGTGGACACAGGGTGCACTTTGTGCAGGTTCTTAAGGAGGCTTTCCACCAGGTCAGCCACAGACATGCCTATGGCCCAGGAAGTGTAGCCCTTCAGCTTGATAACCTCATAGGCTCTGCAGTGCACACAAACAACAAGAAAAAAGTAAGAGTGAGAACTGCATGTCTCCTGGACTGAAGAGAAAAATCAAGCTGTCAAGCTGCCTACTTTGGTATTCGGGACTGTGTTTCCTCCTACTTTGTCATTTTCCTCTAATGTCCCTCATCCATCTACTTTCCAGATGTTTTCATGCTGAGAATTTACCTGTTTATCACTATAAGAGCAACAAAAAATTAATTGAAGCCTGCATGTTAGTTCAGTATCTAATGCTGTTTTATGGGGGAATTTTATAATTGTCACTCCCAAAACCCTGCTGTGCTGAGCTTGATGTATGCATGCAGAGAGTGGCACATAAATAAACCTGGTCCCTGTGAGTTATATAAATGAACTTGAGATGAGGGCAGTGCACCAGAAACTCAAAATTTTGAGATATAAAGTACATCTTCGTAAGCTTTCAAACTAACTGAAGAGAAACATGGACAGACTTTAGATGGTCTTTCTTCTCTGTTGGGACATCCTTTCTTTCATACACGAAACCTTTACAAACATCTACGATAAATCGCTTATTGTGTTGTACATGATTGACCTCCCTAAGGACCTTAGCCAAGATAAGTCAGGCTGACTGGCTGACAATTAATAATGGGACAATATCAGGGTTTACAGGCAAGGCTTTGCATTACGTAACTTTCAAAAGAACTACACTATTTCATAACACAAAACAGACATCAGTGACCAATGTAGCAATGCTGATTAGGTACCATGGATAGGTCGTATTAAAATCATTAGTTTGAGAGGAAAACCTGCCTTTGGTCGGGATTTAATATAATTTATTTCATTATATCAGACCTGGGAGTGTAAGCGGGCCATGACCCCTACTGTACACTATCATGTAACAGAGAGTAGCATTGCTATTGTGTTTGCATTGGCTTCCAGGCTCTAGTGAAATGTGTAATGTGTACCTGCCTCTGCTTGCCTTTTGGCTCATTTCCCTGGTATAATTCCTCAGCAAGGCTAGTCAGCTCCATTGGACTGTGCCTGTTCGGGTTTTTCTTATCTTTCAGCTCATTGGAAATTTACTGTAAAAATAAATTGTTCTCACCCATCAACCACCTTCTTATGAACCTCCTTCCAGTGCTCACTGTCGCCCTCAGCCCCCATTTTTGGGTTGAGGCCCTGCAGGGAAACACCAGCAACATTCACACCGCTCCACACAGGCACTATGAGAAACAGACATAAAACAGTGACCAATTAGTTCATCTTGAATACAGAAATTTTATACACAAAGGCAATCATGCTAATATATATGATATATGATGTAGCTATATTAAAAGATTTGCCAAAGGCCAACTAACAGCTACAGTGAGAGACTAGCGGTGATTTTATTTTTAGTCGAAGCTGCATACCACTGGAGTCTCCGTGCTCTCCGATGATCCAGCCGTGGCAACTGGAAGGGTGGATGTGCAGCTTCTCTCCCATGAGGTGGCGGAAACGGGCAGAGTCCAGGTTGGTGCCAGAGCCAATGACGCGGTGACGGGGGAAACCACTCAGCTTCCAGGCCACGTAGGTCAGGATGTCCACTGGGAGGGTGAAGAATGAGAGGAGAAACGATCAGCCATTAATCTGCACTGAGCTACACCTTTTAACATCGTATAAATTACATAGATTTCTCCAATACCCCTCAACTCAAGCTGCACCACACCTTCTCTTCTCACATTTTCACCCGCCCTCCCTCATTCACACTCCCTTCTGCCTAACCTGGGTTAGAGACCACCAATATGATGCAGTGAGGGCTGTACTTGACGATGTTGGGGATGATAAACTTGAAGATGTTGACGTTGCGCTGCACCAGGTTGAGACGGCTCTCGCCCTCCTGCTGACGGGCCCCGGCAGTCACCACCACCACCCTGGAGTGAGCTGTCACACTGTAGTCTGGCACAGTGACAAAAAGAGTGTTCTGATGCAGCCACAGAATGATAGTTACAGTATAGGTCGTTCAGTATTCAGCACATTTTTCAGCAGGCAAAGGTTGTCGTCATTTTTTTTGCGCATTCATACCTTTGTCGGCCACAATCTTGTGTGTCTTGAGGAAGAGGGATCCGTGTTGCAGGTCCATGACCTCACCCTTCAGCTTGTCCTCCATCACATCAACCAGGGCCAGCTCATCACACAAGTCCTGATTATATACATAAAGTGAGTCATTCTGACAGCTCACCACACACTACAATAAACGCTGACCTCTGCATTACTCCCTGTAAATAAAATGCATATAAAAGCAAAGAATAAGACTATTAATCTCTGCCTTGGCTAATTAGCACCATTATTAGTTTGTGACCTGGCTTCTCTTAGCCTCTGTTGTTCCTCAGCTAGCACAGATCCTGCTAAACTGTTCAAATGGAACAGGACAATATAATGGAAATTTAAAGGTCCCTGTGCCATTTTGTAGAATAGGGTAGCAGGCAGGCTTTCTTTACATACACCTATTACATAGGTCGATTTATTGATTGGTTGATTTATCTAGTCAGCACACCCTCAAAGTCTGTTTGACCGTAGCCCTTGGGGGTTTCTCAGGTCAGAGACTATTTTGCATAACCTTATTATTCCATTCATAATGTTAGTAGTGCTGCTGTGGATTTGATTACTCATTCATGCGTATCTAAATCTGTACTTCTCACGGGGTTTATCTAAAGCCCCATGTGGGTAACACTGTAATAACTCTGTACTTCAACAATTTACCTTTTAAGCTATCATGTCATCTACCTTCCCCTACTTTTTCTTTGCTAATTTCAACATTATTTAGTGATACGCACACAACCGCACACATCAATCAACTCTTTCTCCTCACTTCACACCTCTTCTTTCTCTTTCTGTCTCACCTTGAGCAGTACGCTGATGGCGGAGGCCATGCCCACCATGCCGACACCCACCACCGTCACCTTGTTCCTGGTGCCAATAGGCTCTTCCTTCATCACATGGGTAATCAGCTTCTCCTTGGTGGACATCTGAGGAAATTAAAGAGGCGTGGGAACATGGTGAGGGAGGAGAAAGAGCCATAAGTGACACAGAGGCCAAATTGAGAAAAGAACGTGGGAAGACGAGGAGGAAGGGGGAGGACCAGATAAGAAAGAGGCGGTACAAAAAAGTAGGTAAGCAGGTACAAAGAGTGTAAAAGGGGAAAGAGGGAAGTTGAGAGTGTAAAGAGAGAGGCAGTAAAGTAGAGCTGCATAATGTATGTGGCAGTTAATAGCAGGCCCATACAAGGCGGTACGTGACTGCTTTCTCATCCCACAATGACTGAGTCAAACTCGGGTTTCCCCTTTTATTTCACCAGCATTACAGAAATTGAAGTGTATCCTTTTCTTAACCCCATACACGACTTCTATTATCGTCAACTTCCAGTTTCAAACTTTCAAATCTAGCACCATCTTTACTTCCATAGATGGTTTTATGTTTCCCCACGGCCACCACTGCCTGAGAAAGTACTGCAGCCTGTCGTCGGCAGGCACAGACCATCCCCAACTGACGTCTCACACACCACTTTATGTGTTTCCTGGTTGGGCCGCCATGGCTGGGTGCTCATGCTTGCAGGGGAATTACATCATGAGCATGACTACGTAGTGGAGTGTGGCACGCGGCGGAGTACCGGCCAGGATTAATACGCTGTCACACCTTCCTTGAGAGGATATTTAAAACCTCTTCATGGTGACTTTGCACACAATAGTAGGAAATGTTAAGTGGGACAGTCATACCTAATATCCCTTTATCCAATTATCTCTCACGCAGAGGTGAGCTGAGAGCTTACTACAAAGCAGGGCCTGATCCCGAGGCTAGCTGGGTTTGCTCTTTACAAGAGAACCCTTTGATAGCTCACAGTAAGGTATTACTGTATATGTGGCCAGAGTTCCTGTGTTTACTGTCGCAATATGCTGTACAACCTAGCCAGACTACTTCCTTATTGCTTGATTGAAAGGGGATTACGAGCAGGATTAATAGTAACTGAAAGAATTTAATGGGACATGGTTTGAAAGGAAGAGTGAGTGTGAGATGGATGTTTTACCTCAAGCTTTGGATTATATGAATTTCTGGGACTGATAATAAGTAGCTGTTACACGGAATTGGACGACTAAGACTGCCTTATGCGTGCGTGCCTTATATTTCCCAGTGGGTTCTGACATTTACTTAATTTGATCACCAGCAGGTCAGTAAGGGTTTACTGAGCCCTGAAGGGGTGTCAGGTATCATGGCTGTGGTTTAGTGTCTGGTCTTTCACAAGACTTTTTTTTTTTTTTTTTGCAGGTGACTGTGAAAACATGTTGCATCTACACTACTGAATATCAGGCCACGAGATCAAACGTGACTCTCCCCAAACTTTTATTTGCCTACAAAGTTCAGCATCCTGTGGGAATTTTACCAGCAGGAAATACTAGACCCCCCCGCCATGAGCATTCAGTTATACCTCTACTGCGGCAACTCCTTCATGACGCTGTACCAGAATAGCATTAGTTTGATTAAATCAAAAAAATGCAAGCCACACAAAGTCTTATGGAAGATGGATATTTTGAACAGCGGACGAGATCATAAAAAGGGACGTTCGTGGAGATGGTCGCCAGCAGCAGAGCGCACTTGTGCAACACTTGCGTATGTGACATCAACTAAAACCCTCTGATGAAATGATGTAAGCAGATTCAAACCACCTGCAACTCAGGGTTGTTATATCTGCCTAATCATAGTGGGATATTTCCCATATATTGTACATTTTATAAAGGGGGAGGGGTTCTAATGGATACTTGGGGGGTCCCGATTTCTTATAGGCAGATGCCCATAATTTAGAATTTACCATTCATTTCAGTGATATGAGCGTCACGGCAACAGGTAGGAAGCTTGCAGGCCAGACACCTCGTTGCTTCTGCTGCTCTGCTTCGCTAAAACTTTTCCTTCGTGACACCAACGCGGAACACGCACAGCGGGACTTGCCAGAAGTCGAAACCGGGTCCTGGCCTCGTTCGAGACCAGGCAACACTACTGATGTTGACAATGGCGACACGCCCCTCTCTCTCTGTATCATCTAAAAATGAAATGCGCAGCCGGTTGATGAGGTCCCCTCTTGATCTGCTTTCATCAACGACCAGCCAAATGGCTCGGGATACGAAGAAACCCCCCCTCCTCCCCGGTCTGCTCCTGGCGGAGTACTTGTCTAATGTTCTAGTCGGCGGCGTTTTCTTACCTTCGGAGTTCAGTTGAGGATTTGTTTTTTTAAAAGGCGAAAAAAAACACGAGCAGGAATGTCTCCCCTCCTGAGCGCAGCCTTTCCGCAGAAGTGGTGCTGCGGAAGAGGTGTCTCCCGGTATTTAAAGGCAGCCTCCTACGCGGACATTACGTGCGCACATACTAATGAGATCGGGTGGGTCCGTGGTCGCCGCGCGTGCCCTATGTCACGTCCGAGGCAGGATGCGGCAGCGAGGCCGTGCGCATCCTGTGTCTAACGGCCTCCTTCAAAATGTTCAGAGGCATTCCTGCTTTGTGACTGTAAAGCAAGTGGATGCGGGACGGATTCCGTTTTTCTGTCCAATGTTGCCCCAGGGCGGGCGGTGGGAAAGAAGAACTGCCGGTTCTTAGTAGCCCGTTTGCCGCTCTCTTCGGCAGTTCTACCACCTACAGTTACGGCAAACAACTGTTTATAATTTCATTTACGAACAATTTGCATAATTTAGCTGTTATCCCGACGGGTTATAGCTGAACAATTCCTAGCATATGAGTCTCTTAGACTATGACTCATGAAGACGGTGATGCAGCTTGAACCTAGCGTGACACGAGCCTAATGTCTAATACATGACATTTGGTGTAAATTAGCCAAGTGGAGCAGAAAATATGCAGTTTTTAAAAGGTGTGTGCCCCGTTTCGTCTGGCGGTTGATGTAAGACCAGCATCCTGGTGGAGGTTTTAGTTTTAGGGTAAATAAAATGTGGCGGACACTAAAAGGAAATGGTAACTCTCAAGAGCAATATATCTTTGGATGAACAGCATTTTTTTTTTGCGCCACCTGCTGTCTGATTTAAGTTATTACAACACAGTTAAGTTATTACTCAACCCCTCAAACAGTGCAACAAGAAATTGCGTTTCCTATCTGGGTAAATTTTCTCAGTCTGATAGAGCTTGATTCGCCGGACAAAAGACATAGAGGTTGCATAATAATAGCATTTCCACTTTCTTATTGTTCTGGAACAACCATTTGTCCTACACTGGGTCCAAACTTCCGTGCTCCCAGACCATCCAGTCCCAGATAAACTACAGGCTACTATTCACACTTGGACCTGCTGTGATGTTATCTTTTCAGAGATGCGTGAAGTTGCGTGATTTGTAGCATTTTCCTATTGAGTTATCCACCATTTGGGGGGGCAGACACGATTCTTTGTATTTGAGCAGCACCTGAATGTTAGGTTATGAATCACAATATCCTATATCTGACAAAACACCAAATAAAAAAAAAAAAATGTACAAGAACGGAAAAAGCAAATCCACAGTGATCAGTTTAAAAGCTATGATATTTTTAAACAGTAAACTTTTGTCAGAAGCAACTTTGGCAGCAGGTGATAAATGTGAAATTAAATCACTTTCTGTTCTACTTTGATAATCAAACGTTAAAGTGAAACACCGGCTTTGTATTTACCCATAATGTTTTTGGTTGAAAGATCCTTTGAGAAAACAAATCCAAGCAGATTAGCTCTTCCGTCGTGCGTGATCCATTTAGAGCGAACCTCAGAGAGCAACCTTCAGTTTCAAACGTAGTTCTTAAGTGGGTACAAAAAAATATTTAAAACTTAACGGAATACACATCAATGTCATAATAGATTAAACTCCCACTTACATCCCCATTCATTCTTCTGTTTTAACATTATTGGTTTTAAACAGGTTGACACACCACAGATATGTTTTTTAATGAGTAAACTTTTGTCATAAATGCGCTCTGCATTCTGTTGCCTTCTGTCCCTTTTCACAGGCAGGTCAGATTGCAGCCACAGAAAACCATCGCTCGCTGTGTGTTGTCCCCTTTTTTAGCACCTTGCTCGAGCACACTTCAGCAGGCAAGATCTTTCCTGACACGGAGGTTTGAATCCAGGTCGTCCAGCCGATGATACATGATTTCCACACTCCATAAGCCACCTTCTCGCACCACTGTTAGTATCAGTGTGTCAGTCGTTAGAGGCTAAAAGATTTGTAGTGTGACTGATTCATACAATTCAGCGGTAGGCCTAAAATGCCAAATAATATTTCAGATATGATATAAGAATGCAGTTGCAGGTTAAGTGCTAAGGGTTTTCAACATTATTCTGGCAGATGTGTCCACAGCTACTCTCACGTGGAGCACCACTCACTCATAACATATAAACAGTGCACCCTTTGCAGTTTGGTGGTGTGTTTAACGAGTCAGCACTCCGATAAGTCTTTTAATCCACGTCTGCTGCTGAACTTCTCACCTGGAAGCTTTGCTCTAACCGCTGCAGTTCGCTTGCTGCCACTGCTGCTGGTCATATAGTGTTCTCGAAGCTCCATCTCCACCACAGCATCCACCTGTGGGCTCTGTGGGTCCATGCCTCATAACGGGGGGGGGGGCATTAATATGGTCAAAAGGTTAATATTGTCACTCCCTAATCCATGTTGTGCTGACCTTGGTGTACCCTATTAGGAGTGACGAGGAATAGAGCCTAGATGACAACGATTCACAAAATAATCATTTCGATGGGAGTCGGGCAAATGAACTGTGTAGGGCATTTTTTGTGTGTGTGTGTTTTGTCGCATGGATGCCAGTCTGATTAGTGAGATAATTGTAGCAAACTTCAGAGCAGAATAAAGGCTAAATTAATTGATGAAATTCAGTTACATCCACACTCCAGTGGGTTCGAAAACAGACAAAGGTATAAGTGTGTGCAATCAAAATAAACAAATATGAGCTGTCACAACTGAGCAAACTCGAGTCCCTGCAATTTGAGTTTGTCTCTGGCTTGTCATTCTTTTGAATTTATTGTGTTGCTTTCTTCATATACATATTTGTACTGTTTGATTTTTTTTTTACTACAATGCTCTCCTGCTCTAGAATCTTTTTTGTTTTTTTCGTTTATATGAATTAGTGTTTGTATGTCCAATCATTATAAAGCACTGGCATAATACATGCAGCTCACCAGCAGGGGGTGCTATCATAAAGCCACACGAACAACCTCCAGGCTCTTCACTGATAACACTGCAAGATGGACTTGAATGCTAATTTTAACAGTAGTTTCTAGTTGAGTAATATTAAGTATTACTTGGTGGTGATGGTTGCCTGCATTCCGTAGAGTGGATCACTCATCCTAAGTTTCATGCTAAAATCACAAAGATGATTCTTTCATCTTTTCATTTAGCTAAAACTTTGATCATAGCCTGAAATAAATTGATTTGGTTATTATTTTATAACTAGGTGATCAATTTAAATAGAGGGTTTTGTGATGTCATGGAATATTTATCACAATAAAAATTTTAATGCTGAATGAATCAATGAGATGCACAGTGTATGCCGTGTCAAAATCCTGCCTTCACCCTACTGGCCCATGGTTCACAGTGGTGGTTGCTGTTTCGGATCCCCAGGAGTCCCACAGGTTATTTTAGTAGATTAAAGCTGAGGAAAGTTGGTTTGAGGTAGACAGAGTACTGCAAATCAATCCTTTCTTAACAATATACAATACTGTACTGGCTCAAAGGTAGCAAGATCATCCTCCCAGGACCCCAGGCTAATTCTCCTCAAATTCTCCCCTGCTCTTCAGTGTAAACAACATTTACCACTTGGACTGTGACTCGAAAAGTAATGAAAACTTCAGTAATATGTTTTAAGGTGCCTCTCTATGTGACTTTGACAGCATAAATCACTGCTGGAGACAGATGAAGTTGCATTAGATGTGTGTGAAATTATACTTCATCTCCCGTTGTTTGTCCTCAGTTTGCCTGCAGCAATGTACTCCAAACTTTCCCCGACTCTAAGCAACTTCTACTTGTCCTTGATACTTGCTTCTCCATCTTCTAGCACCACTCTCAATGGTCTCTGGAGTGTGTGCCAATTCAATCGCTGCTAGCCCCCCAGTGGAATAAAGAAACACTAGTTTGTCATGTTAGCTTCCCCTCTCACAACACAGGGTCAGTTGGCAACGTGCTGTTATTGCATGGGGCATTGGGACCGAGGCGTGTCTGCTGTGGGTGATATCCTACCTGTCTCAGTCTGCAGCATAATGGAGAGGAATCTAATCACCTCGCCACAGCCTTCTCCTCCTCCAGCCTCTGTTTAGAAATAGAACTGAGGCCGAGGAGCAAGGCCACATCAATCATAAAAGGATTCTCCGGGGAGCGAGATTACTCTCACAACTTTGTCAGAACAACATCCAGCTCACTGATGTTACCTTACTTTACCTCAGATGGAAACATCCTGAACCACAAATATTTAAACCCCAATCTTGTCTGCCTTCTGGTGTTTCCTTGCTAATTTGTCTTTCCCTGTCTTTCAACATGAATCAAAAATTCTTATTGCTCTTTCCCTTTCATCCCACGTCCACTTACCCCTCTCAATTTCCTTTCCCCTCATATCTTTCCCCCTTCCTTCCCCGCTTCAAGCCCTCCTTCTCCTTCCTTTTCTTGGCTTCCAGCTTCACTCCATGCACGCCTTCTGCCTACAATTGATAACATCCCTGATGGAGCTCCTTTATTAGCCACCCACAGGCAGATTAACCAGAGCAATCATACACCAATCAACTGCAATTATGCACTGATAAGCCCAGGGAGAGCTCTGCTGGATGTGGGAAAGGATGTGGCAGTTGTAGAGTGATCGGGTGTGTTTTAGTGCAGGATTAAAGGTTGTGCGTCTGTGCATACATTTACGTGTGTTATACGAGTATATTTAATCGAGTATACTTTGTTTTTTGCCTGCAGTCTTAATCCCTTCGTAGTTTATATTATTATAATCAGATGTGAAATCAGTTTTAGTCCCCTCGTTCTTATCAGGTGCTAACTGAAGCTATGATCAGGCAGGCTGTTTCCTCACCTGTACCATCTCAAATTTATTATTGAAAATATAAACATGTGCGCAGCAAACCAGTTGAATAAACAGAGGTTTTGAATCAATATGCTGTATCATTGCTCTCTGAGTGTACTATTATGATTGAAGGTCATTATCCCATACAGCATATTAAAACATTTCGGTTATGATGTTGGCACTTTTTAGTTTTTTGGATTTCACTGCCTAAACAGTAGCCTGGCATTCTTATACAGCAGCTAAATGATGATGAAAATGGGTAGAAGGGTAGAGTTTCCTGCCTGCAGGCATCACACACCAGCCAAGTCTGACTGCAAGAACAGCTGTGTGGATTTACCCACTTCCACCCCCAACCGCCCACACCCACCCCGGTGTGCCCACACAAACACTCACTCACATGCATGTAAGTACACAACCACATGTGCTCATGCATACGTGCATGCACATAGAAACACATAAGCAGGAGCTTCTTTTTAATGGCAGACCAAAGACCCAGGAGGCAAATTAAGGCCGTGCAACCAGGAAGCCCACCAATCTTTCACCTCCCGATTTGCTTTATACAAACTTGCCAAACTGTGTGTGCGGATGCAATAGATTAGTCCCCCCAACTGCCTTCAGAAACAATTATCCTATCCTATCAAATCCTATAAAATCAAAGTGAACCAATAATTATACTTTGTGATTTTCATTTGGCTCTTTCAAGCTCAGCACAGCAGATTTTGATTAATTCTTGCAATTTCAGCATCAAAAGGCTGTGGTGTAATTCTGAAAACTGACTCAGAGAAACTGTGTGTGTGTGTGTGTGTGTGTGTGTGTGTGTGTGTGTGTGTGTGTGTGTGTGTGTGCAGCGCGCACCCAGAGTCCTCTTTTCCCCTCAGTGTGTATGTCTCCTCCAACCTTGAGGTGTCTCAGCCAATGACCTCCTAAAGTTAATCCTGGGGCATAAAATGAAACAGACATTTGCCATTTCTTGGAGCATGAAATTAAATACATTTCCTTTGGCTGTCCCAGCTCTAATTATTTCAGAGGATTTATGACAGTGTCAGTGTTGTTTGTTTGGGCACAGAGTGTACACATGCATTGTGGACTGCAGCAAGTAGCCTCACATTCTTTTGCATGTCACCAGAAAAGCTCTGTGAAGCTTCTCTCTCTCCCAGTCCAGTGACCTTGACACCTGTGACTGATATGGGAGGGGAGAGAGCGTGTGCAGGCAAAGTACACCTGAGGTGTGTGTGCGTGCACGTGTGTGCGTGGCTGCGTGCATGAAGGGGTTAGGTTAATTGAAGTTGTTAGAGTGAAAATGATTCCCTCAGGGGGGACAAAGCAGGTGGAGGCGATGGGTGAGTTCAGCAGCGGGTGATGGAGAGGGAGACCAGGAGAAGGGGATGAGATGGAGGGGTAAAAGGAAGAGGGGGTGGGGGTCAAAGGATTGCTCTCCCCAAACTCAGAGGCAATGATACATGAGGACAGAGAAATGAAATGATTCATCTAAAGGTCAGCTGTGTCTCTCCGTCCTGCCATTTGACCCCTCACCCATCGCTGTTTTTGTCTATGATCCCCTTGTTTTACTCTGCATTTTTTTTCGTCAGCTAAATGTGGACAAATTGACTCTTTTTTCACGTCCCATTAATTTACACAATAACCTTTATGAAACCAATCTGTGTGCACATCCCCTCTTCTTCCTGTCTCACACATCCCTCTCTTTCGCTTTCTACCCCCTCCTGTGGCCTTTCCCCTCTCCTTCCATACAAGCCTTCATTTCACAGATGACAGGTTGGCTGACTGTAATCCAACAGATGCTGAGGCGGGGAGGCCTGACCAACTGTTTTAACTCCAATCAGCTTTTGTTGCTCTCCGGAGGAACTCAACACAACCCCCTGCCAACCTGACATTTCAGAGAGCAGGAGAGTGGAGGAGGGAGTAGGAGAGAGGATAGGAGATATATATGTGTATATGTATCTGTGTGTACATGTGTGACTCTTAGTGTTGATTAAGGCAGGGGGCTGATGGGGAAAAAGGGCAACAGTCATTACCCCCTGTGCCTGGTGTGGGGCCGAACCACTGGCTTCAATCAACTTAGACGCGTGTGTTTGTGCATGTGTGTATTTGTGTGTGTGTGTGACCGAGAGAGTCCGGCATCAGCAGGGATTGAGATGTCGCTGGTAATGCATCTGCCACTGTTGCTTGCTCCCGACAACCTGAGCCACCCCTGCATCGCCCACGTCTGTCGCTTCCTTCCTATTCTCCATCCATCTCTCTCTCTCTCTCTCTCTCTCTCTCCTCTGCTCCCCACCTCCATTCTCCATCCTCAGCCTCCCTCCGTCCCTCCCTCTGAGACAAAGACAAAAGCCACCGCAAGTTACTACGGTGTGACTTTGAAGCTGTTGTTGAAACAAGGTGATGCTATATTGCTGTTTGTGTCTCCACTCGAAACGGCTATACCTCTAGAGTCTCCCTAAATGTCACTGTACAAATAGTTATTATCAAAAGCATTGCCTGTTTAGCACATTACCTGAAGTAGCAGCAACATTGTTTCTTGAATTGTGAGGTACTTGAAAATCTTTCCAAAAAAAAAAAAAAGAGCAGCCTTATTTCCTAGACATTATGCGGGCAATATTATGCTATTATTCACTCCTGTGACAACAATAATGCAGTTATTGTAACAGATTGGCAATGGCAAAGGTATAGGGAGAGGTCATTTAAGATCAGTAATTTAGCTGTGATTTGTGATTGGATTGAATCTAACCTAGTCCTTTCTGGACTGTAAAAGGCATACCTCATAGTTTGGGAAGAATTAAATAGAATTTTAAAAAAAAGTCCTATTCCTACCATATTCTCTGGAAAAACAAAGGTTTCCAGTTGGCATTCTGCCGTCTCACTGTCAGCACATGTACAAATCCTCGTGTTCTTCAGTTCGACAGCACAAATGCATACATTCAGAAGCCATCGGTCATTTGATGAAGGGGAACCTGTATTTATCTGATGATTAATGGGGTTTTAGTGCTCTCTGCTAATCACTTCTACTGCTGCAGCCAGAAAGAGGTGATGTGACCTTGCCAGGGAGGTGTTGTTAACCAGGACATTGATAATACTACAAGCACAATTCAAACACCTTCAAAAACCTTTCAGACATGTCCATGGAAGATATTGCTCATACACATGAATACACATACAGTAGTACATTTCTGATTAAGTACTCTTCTGTTTTTCTTAGAATCTTAGAATATACCATCTATATGATGATGGAGGAAGGTTGGAAGTGGTTATGGCACTGATTATTCTCATTATATTATTACATGCCTCTTGGTGTCGTAGACTACACAATTAACCGTTAATATTGATTGTTCTTACAATATGTCTGTCTAGCTTGCACTGACTACAAAATCAAGAACGATTTATTATATCTAATAATAATGAATACCTGGTGCATAGAAAGCTAAAATGACAGCATACACTCCCTAAAAGTATGTTAGAGCCTACTACATGACTAATAACTAGTATGTACTGTATGTCTAGTGCTGTGTGCTCAAATCATTCACGTTTTCTGATTTTTAAATATTGCCTGAGTTGTTGTACTTTCGCTGCATGCGTGCCACGAGGTTCAGTGGTTGTGGGTTGAAATGCCAGGCTGAGTCGCATACCGTGAAGGCTGTCTTGCCTCGTCAACATCAGCCAGTCGCTGGGACATACCTGAATAATTTTTCCAATTTTTTTTTATGTCAGAAATACGTAGTGGCCTATTTTGGTATAAGTTGATTAAACATACAGTATTTTTGAGTTGTTCCAACACCAGATGAGAGCTTCACAGCTCAGGTAATGGGATTAAGGTTTGTGCCCCTGGTTCTATTTACCACGTGCCTCACCCTCACACACACATTACAGGCATGCCAACTCTATCCTGCAGAGCAACACGCTAATATTAACATGTAGGCCCTCGGATTTATTGCACCTTTCGAGTCTTAAAAGAACGTCTCGTACACACAGGAGTCAAATTGTAGCACCACTGCAGTCTCCACACTGACTTGTTTTTTGTTTTTGAGTGCCAGTAATGAAGCCGCCTTCACTAACAACATCTCAAAGCAAATTTCCTTAATATGGATGATATGAATGAGCCCTGAACAGCAATGGAAGCTCTCACTGTGGGACGAAGGGATCCACTATCAGCTTTCATCTCCTTCCTCTCTTTAGAGAATATTTTGCCTTTCAAGACAGTTTTAATGTCCCCAAGGAACATTTCTTTGGATATCTGCAAATGCGGTGTTTCATATTTTCTGATGTAACTCCTTCACCAATTAGACGGGTAGAGATTTATTTTTGAGCGTAGAAGTAGAAAACATTTTATGTCATTGTTCTTTACGCTTCTCTGTTTCTTCCACATATGTGAGCTGCCAAATATTCCTCACAAACTGGATAAAGATTTGAACATAATGAATATAAGGAAGGTGATTAAGATGATGGTAAAAGGTAGATGGTCTGGCTTGGGGAGTGGGGGAAAAAAATTCATGCACTACAATGTGCAAGATACATGATGTGGCATATGTTTTTCTTTCAAGTAAATCCATTAGATCATGTACAAAACACACATAGTGAGGTTCTAAAGGGCAGAGTGAATGACATTGCCAGAAGCAGATTTCAAATTGGCTTGAGAGGAAAGCTTGCTTGTGTGTGCGTGAGTGTGTGTGAGTCATTTTCAAGGGGACTCAGCCAGTGTACGACAGGGAAAGGTCACCTCTGTAGTCGGTTCCACAAACAACTGCTCTTAATAGTGAGTAAATTGGTATTGGCAAATAGTCAGCACTTCTAAAATGACCATTTTCCTGTTCGGACAAGAATCTATAGAAAATATATATAGTCTGAAGTATGAAGAGGACTGGGGGTTAAATGATAAAAGTGTGAAGAAAGAATTACTTTTCAGTTAAATATTCAAATATTTACTGGCTTTACTGAACGGTGCCTGCAGTTCATATGGGCAGGGTAACAACTTCAGCAAATGCGCAGGATGCGCCCGGAAAAAAGGCAATGAACACCTGTTGATTAATGCTTGTCTAGTGTTTAAGATACGTAATACAAATGTACAGCAAAGGATGCTGCTAATATATTTTAATGAAGCTTACGCCACGGAGGAAGAGGATACTGTTGTATGCTTGTACTCCATATGTGTTTTGTTTCTCTAAACTCAAACTGATAATGAGCGAGAGAGACAACAGGCGCTGTGGATGCTGAATGAATGATCAGTGAATTTATCACAGCTAAATGTAGTTGTTTTAGTACTTCACCGCACGCTGCCATTAAATGTCTCTGTGATTAGTGAGGCACGCACAGTCAACCCAATTATCCAATGCCGCAACCACCCTCTACATGATTACCAAACAGTTTGCTTCTTATACTTCAATTATGTTCTTTGCAATGGCAAACATTTCTGATTAAAGAGGAGGTGCTTGCTTTGTGTGAGCATCTGTGAGTTTATGTTTGTTTGTAAGTGTTCAGGTGTCTATGTGCATGCATGTTTGGATGAAAAATAACAAGTACGCTTTTGCTGTATTCTTTCAAAGCCAAGCACATTCGTTGCAGCACCGCTATCCACCTTTTTCTGTTTTAAGCAGTTAAATGTAAAAATTAAAAGTCCTTTTCGCGGCTTGTCGAAGTGGTTCTTTGCTGTGCGGTACAGGGATCCAATTTTCTGTTTAAGACTCACAATAGGACTGAGAAATCTACCTTTATTCTAGAGCATATTTCGCTGTTCGCAGAGCTGTTCGGGGCTTGAAGGCTGCAGCACCACAGAGAAGAAACTGAAGCAAACTGGGTCAGATGACTGTGGTTGTGATTTCATGATGTCAGTAGAGAGAGGTGAGATGTGTGAAACAGTGTGAGATGTGAGAAAATTCTAGACATCATCTCTGTTGCTCTGCCGAGATCTTGTCCGGCGAAATTTGGATAAAAGTGTGTATTGTCATAATTGCAGAGGAACAATTAATGTTTCCGTATCCTCTTAGCATTATGGAGGTCCCTGTGTGGGAGGTTGGGGGTTTCAGGAGTGAAAGAATCTGGGTTGAATCTGAATGTTGTCCAACCAGTAGGGGGCAGTGGAGCAGCAGCTGCGTATTTCTGTGTGTGTGTTTGTTTGTGAGAGAGAGAGAGAGAGAGAGAGAGAGAGAGATAGGGACAGAGAGAGAGAAGGAGACAGGCTTCTTCCCTTCTGGGGAGAATTCCCTTCACAGCCTCACTCACAGGCCTGTCAGCGTACAAACGGCATACTGTAGTGACATTTGAAATGAACACGGGCCGAACACTGACCATGGTACATGAACATGTTGGCTGGTGGAATGTATATTCACTAAGTGTGTGCGTGTGTGTGTGTCTGTGTGTGCGTTTGCATACATGTGCGCGTGATCCCACTAATTTTCAAAAACAGAGGTGTCAAGAGCTCAAGTGTTCCACACTTCAAAGTCCTCATCCAGCCTCAGAGACATGCACAAGTGTCCTCTAGTCTGGACAATTATGTGACTTTATCTTCATGTACATGTGACGGCAAGACACATTCCTGCTCTGTGCATGTAAGAAACCTTCTTGTGTCACCCTCAAAGCTACGTCTTTGTCAAGAATAAGGATTTGATTACCTTTTCAGTTTATGATGCACCTTTTATTTCTTTGAGAATAGCTCAGCAGATAAATAGATTCATTCACTCACACTTGTAAGGCACACAAACCTGCATGTGACGGATGGAAATGAGAGCCTCAGTGTCTGTAATCTGCCTAGCAAAGACGTATATGAGAGAAACCTGTCCTATTGTTTCCCTTGGGTGTGCCCCTCTTGACTCCCCCAGTCTTTTGTGTCCAATATGCGAGCTTAAGCTATTTATGTTATGAGAAACAGCATCACCTGAACAAAATATGTGCAGATTCTTTCACTGTCTCTCTTCTGTCCCTGACGCCTTTCTCCTTTCTTTTAATTTTTACTGCCTCTTTTCTTTCATTAGTTTGTACGCTGCACTCAGGCCACAAAGCCGACATGACTCCCATATTTGTCGGGCAGGGTCTGGACATGCCAAAAATCCACCTTTATTGCCCTTTCATTCATTCCTTAACCCTCCGGTCTTCCAAATGTTTGCAGATGAACACTCATACGACATATGACACGCTAATTAATCAAGCACACCATGCCGGCCAAACCAGGAACAGCCACCAGCTACCGGTGGCAACACAGCTAGCTGGCAATAACCAATCTGTACAACCCTGAAGGTCTGTGAGTTCACATGTATGTGTTTGTGTGCGTAGCCGTTGTTCCTGGGTGGAAACACTGTAATACTACAAGAGTGCTAATGTATGTGTGTGTCAATGTGGGGTTGCGTACGTGCACACATTTAGTGCAAGGTAGTGTGTCTACAGCACCCTGTTGAATTGGTCCGACTCTGCTTCGAAGCTATTCATTATATGGTAGTATGGTGGAGATATTATGCAGTCTGGGCTCCCTCTCATAACCAGAGGTTTTTGGACTCCTGCCACAAAATACATTTGTTCCATTTTTTGGTAAACCTCTCCCTCTATCTCTCCCTCCCTCTGTTTTTTTTTCTCTCTAGCGAACCTCATCTTTCATCACGTCTCTCTCTTTCTCTCTAGCAAACAGATCTAGTCAAAAATAAACGTAACAATCATTTCCGTGAAAGAATTGATTGATTTTTAGTCATTACACCATTGTTTAGTTTGATCAGTTGTTTGGGAAGAGACTATTAGTATGCAAATCCTGTGGAGTGTTAGAGCCTGCGATTGCAGCTGATGCTATTTGGCCAACGGTAAATTTGTGTTATCTAACACAACACTTTGGTCATTTTTGCCTTGCCGAATATTCCAGAAACATCCAGGGGACAAGGAGCTATTTCGAATTTTGCTCATCCTGTTGATTGAATTCTGCAGCTTGGTGGCTCTGTGGGTTAACGCATGTAAATACGCACGTAAACACATGTCCACATGCGCACACTAAAACACAAGCTCCTACACAAACTCAGAAGACTTCTCATTAATTTCATTGCAGGAAAAGGGAGAGGGGGTTTGTAGGCTGTGAAGAAGTGAAGAAGGATTGATGGGAAGCAGGGAGGTAGCGGCAAGGTGATTAAAAACCCAAGCTACAGATGTTTCTGGAACACTTCAAAGTGGTGCGCCTGCCAGTGCCAGAGCTGGGCATGATGCATTATTGAGATGGTGCCCACCTGGCACCTGGTGCTGACATCACATGCCCGGTCCACCTGGCACCATGCAGTCACGTGGGTGACACTTTGGGTCACACCTCCCTGCACAAAGCCAGCTCCCAGTGTGATGGAGGCATCAGGGGAAACGGCACACGTGCTCAACACAGACCTCAAAGGCACTAAACTGGGGCATTCGCAGTTTGTAAACTTAGCTTCATGAATGAAAAGCGGGGAGGCAGGAAATGTTCTTGTGAAGGAGTGCGATGCATTTCCTCTCTTTCTTCGCTTGTATATGGAGGAAGAGTTGCTATGTGATAATATTTCTCTCTCGTTTACAGGATTTATCTGTAAATAGAACGTTACTTCCTCACTTGGCTTGTAACTGCCTGTTTAAGTTTACGACACAGCACAGACGTGTAATGTTGAAGCAATATTGTGTTTTTTCTTATGTGCCGAGGGAAGATGAATGGAAATTAAATGATGGACTACGACAATTAAATTTTTCCTCAATGAGGATAATTCAGTAGAGTCTGCATTATTAGGAATATTAAGATAAAAGCTTGGGAATCTTTCTGGAATGTGTTCGGCTATGGAGCAGCACACAGTGTGATGCAATTCTTTGTGCTTAATATTTCAGCAGCCCTCCCCCCTCAGCCTTGTATTCTGTTAAAGAATATTTAGAGGTCACAAAGTGTGTTTGTAAGCGTGCATGAATATCTGTGTGTGTTTCTCCTGCATGTGTCCCCTGACACCTGTACTCTCTCAGGGTGTGAGGAACAGACAGAGGCCAGAACCACAGTCACAGGTCTCAGACCAGTGGGGTGTGAAATGAATCAGAGGGCCAACAAACTCTCCCCCTGCTGCACACACACACACACACACACACACACACACACACACACACACACACACACACACACACACACACACACACACACACACAATCACTGTGTGGTTTGTGTGTCAGAGAGCGGTAAGAAAAGAGAGCACTGAGAAAGGACAAAGAGAAAAAGAAAGAAGAGAGGGCAGAGACAAGAAACTCCTACACTCCCTCTTGACTGCGCGAATAGCACCTCAGTAAATAAAGTCAGTATAAATATTTATGAATGCCGTAACACTTTCTGGTGAGAGATGGTGTTTGGCACAATGGTGGTTTAGCTTCAACAGCTCAGTTTAGTACAGTCTTTATTGTCTCCGAGGCTGGATTACCAACTGGGCAAAGCGGGCAACTGCCCCGGCAGCACACACCCCATGGGGTTCCCAAAGCTGCATGTTCACTGCATGTCAGTGTGTTCTGGTAATCTGATTAAATTTGGTAAAGAATTTGCACTGCTCAAGTACAATGGGGCCTTGTGTCAAAATCTAAATCAAAGAGCTTTTCTATTTATTTTTCATATAGTGCTCACATGATGTAAATTCATAAGTAAATTTGTGTTTAAATGTCTACAGACTAACTCAAATTAAACATTATTCAAGCATAAGAGTACTGATTTTTCTGGACTTTATGGGAAACCGGAGGCAACGGAGCACATACACATATGTTCAAGGAGTACTCGGCACACCCAGACACATCAAAACAGACTTATCCAACAGCAAAACAGTAAACACACATTAGTAGTAAAAAATAGGTTTTAAGTCCCCGTCCACTACAAAATGAGTTTTACTTATTGTTATTTCACTTGGATGTTTGACCTTGAACGTGCAGAATGATGTACATGCACAGTTTGATATTAGAGCTGTTTTCACACTCATACGATGAAGTTCCTCTGTTCTCACTTCAAATCTGAGTTTAACACGTGGCCATAAAGGATGATTTTCTGATACAACAACTGGTTTGGAGGCCGATCACGGTCCGATATGCAGCTTACACAAGAGCAACGTAGACACTCAAAACATCAGGCGCACATACAGTACACTGAGAATGGACTTTTCAGTGGGAGACATCTTGTGTTTGTTAGTTAAACTTTTTAAATGAACAATGTTTGCATATTCATAGATAGATTTTTCTAAAGACCAAGAAGGAGTAGATGTGATTTTAAGTGTTATTAAAGAGGTAAGGGAACTTCTTCAGCCATAAATTATTATTCAAATGTCTTAAAACATGTCTGGAGGGGATCTTTAACAACAGGTGTCATCATCTTAACACTGATCATCTGTTTTGTTCGTTTTCCCCGGGAAGACCCAGTCATACAACTTTGAATGTCTCTTTGTGTACTCCTTTTTTTTTGCTCACAAAATCTCAGTACGTTGAGTCGATGTGGCCCAAGACTCTCCTCATCACGACCTGCAGCTCCGCTGGAAAAAAGCAGAGATGCTACAGCAACAAGAAACAGGGCAGCAGCGGAGAAACTGCTCGGGTCTCTGATTGGCCGCATCCGCCGTCGATCACCCGTGACGGCTCGGCGGCACCTCCCACAGACGCACAGCGGCAGCGCAGCTTCCACCGACAATGATATTCAAGGCACTTGCGGCTCGTCTGCGGCGATAGGAGAAAAAGAGGAGAGAAAGAGAGCACCTCGCCTCCTCAAGCAGCGAGTGGGGTAGAGACAGAGCGAGAGGGAGAGAAGAGGCTGTGGAGTTAAAAGCAAAGACAGCAGCGGCTTGGACTTCCGGCGAGGAGGGTTTAATTGTCTGCGCTTTATCGTAAAGTGTTCAATTTTCACACAGATCCGACATGTCATCGTCCGGTAAAGACAACAGCGGTGCCCAACATGCCAATTACGTGGGACCTTACCGTTTGGAGAAGACGCTCGGGAAGGGACAGACAGGTTAGTTGGGACAGCTTGTTCACTCGCACCCCCTTTAACCGCACAATGTATTTTCGGGGCGCTCCGCAGCGAGTTGAAATTTGGCCGGCTGGGTGTCTGCAGGTGATAGATAACTAACCGCTTAGTCACAAACACCTGGCCAGCCTTGCGGGGACCTGTGGGGGTTGTTGTTGTTGTTGTTTTTTTTTTTTTTTGGTTCTTCTGCCGGGGAACTGACATAGTCAATGCTGGCACGGTGGGACGAGAGAGGGGGTTATGTAGGTGTTGTTGCTTTACACTGGTTTGTTGGCTGTGTGTTGTTGTTGGACTGGGTGTGTGTGTGTGTGTATCCAGCAGCAGAGCAGCGTGGAAACAGTCCAACGCCGAAAAAGGATGACAGTGTGATGGGCTATGAAAATCAACTTTTTCTGTCCTGACTTTCCTGTGTGTGCGTGTGCGTGTGCGTGTCCTGTGATTGGAGCACAACGCCGTTAATCCCGATTTGCCTGATACATTGATCTATTCTTAGTCCGCAGGCAGGCAGGCAGGCAGGCGATTCTCCTGTAGGCTCCGACAGCAAGACCTGGGTCTCCTCCGATACAGAGCAGAAGGTCCCACCTTGACAGATTACACCATGAGCTGCTCGCAGAGCCGAGAAAGAAGAGCTACGCTGATCTAGGCCTATATTTATATACCCCAGGGGATGTAACCGGGCTTCCTGAATAAGGAGCGCATGCTTTATCTCAGCATAGACAGCAGTGACACTGCAGTTTGTTAAAGTTGCATAGCACATGTGCAGGTGATGGTTAAAAGGGGTCTTAATTCCATAATATCTAATGCTGCTTTTTGGTGATGGGTGTATGTTGGCTTGGCCTGTTAGTGTATGAGTACCATAGAGTAGTTCAGTGCTGTTGCCGGCATTGGTGACTGTACAGTGAGAACCCTCTGCGGTCAAGTACATGCAGCCAGTGGAGCCATGTGAAACAGAGGCAGGCACAGCCCTGTGTGGGCAGAGATGGCAGGAGAGATGCAGCGTGCTTTGTGAGCTCGCCACCCTTAAAGAAGCAGAGAGTTAGAGACTTTTCCTCTCCTCTCCTCTCTGCCGAGAGATTTTCCTCCCATCTGTTGTCTAAAACGGCTACAATAGGCGTTACTGGCCCTACCCGATCCAGCTGGCCATGCCGAGCAGCCGTGCGTGCGTGTAAATGTTTGGGTGTTCTCTCAGACAGTGTGATTTCTTGAAAGATTCTCCTGGTCACTTTGTTCACCTGGCCAGTCCCAGGTAGCCATTAGCATAGTTTGTCTCTCCGCCCTGCCATGATGTCAGTGGACATGCGTCCTCACAAATGATACCCCCTCTTTCAATGTAGGACAGTACAGGACACTTTGAATACATACAGCCTGTTTCCCACCAGAAATCCCCCACCAAAGTTAGATTCCAAAGCATGTTGAAACTGTAGGCAGTTTCAGTGTCACATGTCTAGAGTGTGATGACTGATCTAACAGTGGAAATGTTGGAGGCTTTTTTCCAATTGGTTTTTCGTAACGGATTAAACAACAAATGTAGTATTAAAAACATCTGAGGTAGACTCCCTCCCTCATATTTAATCATTTGTGTTTACAGCGTGCTTTGTGGAGGATCACGCGCTCAACAGCCAGGCTCAGCGTTCTTTCAGATAGCTATCAGGAGTGTCTAATGGCTGTTTATGGTGGTATGGAGCTGTCAGTATGGTCTGCTGGGTCCAGACATTTAATGACATGGTGTCGCTGAGATCATCCATGGCTCAGGATGTGTTTAAGCGAGTGTTGAGGCAGATTTGGATGCATTTTTCTTGCGTGCTTGAGTTGTCAGACCCATGGAAGTGGAAGTGTGCGTACGCAAGCTATGGGTCAGCGTGGATCATAACTCGTGTGCTTGACCCTCACATCTCAGGCTATTTTGACTGTTAATTTGGAGAATTTTAACCGCGTTACCTGTAGACAGAAAATTCTAATTAAATAACACGTATTCATTTTGAATGCTTTAGGCCTTGTTTTTCAATTATAATTTCATGTTCCAAATGTGGAGCCATAACAGGGCTCAGCATTATGAATGTATGCGTGTTCTGTGTTAGAAAAATCATTTGGTTACTGGCGTCTGTGTAGCTGACCGATGCCAGACCTATTCAGAATAATGACAGTGCATAATATCCCATTCGCCCGTTAACCATTCGGTAATCTGTCAGATCTATTTCCCAGGCCCTACGGAAGGGGTTGGCCTGGCAACTGTGCGCGCCCAATTGGCTGGGCTCAGTCATGAGTGGCAGCTGGGACTGCCCAGTGGACTAAATCTCCCGTGAGCTTTCCCAGGCTGTGGTTGGCTGGTATTATTAGAGGGGAGAAAGCGGAAGGCCTCTGGTAGATCTGGCTGTCCTGCTCGGAGGAGGGGTGCTGTTCCGTGTTCATTAAGTGATTAGGCCTTGTCCTCACACACACACCACACACACCACACACACCACACACACACACACACACACACACACACATACATATACACACACACACACACACACACACACATACACACAAATGGCCACCACAGTGGTTCTGGTTTGGCTTCCTGATCTAATCCCCTACACAGTCAAAGTTCCTTTCAACTCACTCACGGACTCACGTGGCCCTAAGGTAGAATGGGCTGGCCCGGTCTAGCTTAGCAACTTAGCACTTCTATGTTACTGTTGAAATTCAGTTGCACAAGACAGGCCACATGGGACAGAGTACAGTTTTCCTACAACATGATACAACATGATACAACATGATACAGCATGATTCATGCACAGTTTACACAAGGGGATGTAGGACCTTTTTATTACATTTTCTTTTTCTAGTCAGAACAGATTGATAAAGATTGATGCACAGTGTACAACGGTCTTGTCAGTCTCTGATATACCCCATATCGCTCTCCTCTTCTTTTCCTTCAGCTTTATTGCTTTCCCTCCAGTTTCTGTACACTATGTGTGCCGTCCCTTCTTTGTCAGGTGCTGCCTGATGGAGTCTATAGATATGGAGTTTCGGCATGGCTGGCTACTGATTTCGGCTGAAGCCACAGAAGCATGGAGACCATTTTCCAAACAAAAGAGTTATTGTGCTTGAGCGGCAGAACTTGGCCAGGGCATTGTGTCTATGAGATGGCTCGTGTAGGTCCTGTAAATGGTACAGAGTATATGTGCGAATGTGTCAACACCTGACTCTCAGCATTTTCATCATACCTCTTGCATTGTCACACTGCAAAATTGCCACTCGGCCCCTTTCTCTATCAAACACTGAATTACCCTCATGCACTGCCTGTTAGGTTGTATAATGTATTTGCCTCACAAGCCTCTATTCAGTGTCACGATGCTGCAGTAACTGAGCTAACATTTATTAAAATTTAGAACTCCCTTTGAATGTTTTCATCACAGCAGGGTTTTGGAGTAACAGCCTTCTTGTATTTCAGAATCTTGAAGCTCTGTTTGACAAAGCTGAAGATTGTGGATTGGTGTTTTTACCAGTGCACTGCCTTAAGACGGGTTGAATCGCTGCTGTGTTCCACTAATGTGTCGGAAAACACTGCCGTGCTTTGCATTAACTTTGTTCTTAAAGGCTGTTGATTAGTGGGATAGAGGGCTGTTGTCTGGAAAACATTGCCTGTTAATCCAGTGTAAGTCCCTGTTTTTTGCGAGACTTGGATATTGACAGGCTAAGAGTTGGAGGTTGGTGTGTAGGCTCCTTGATTCCTGATTGACGTTTAGAGAGTGAAATCATCTGTGCTTCAAGGGCTTTTATATTGACTGTTCATCTGGCAAAAAGCTGCCTGTGATGTTGTGTCTTGCTCTATGTATTTAGTTCTCTCTGTTTCTATCTGTCTGATGTGGAGATGTTGTTTGGGGTTCTGGGTTACAAGGCATTTAAGCCAGAATCCAGCTGTTCTTGGTGTTTCCATGTCAGCAAAGGGCTGGCCAGTTTGTAACTCACGGTGTGGGTTTCTCTTTTGCAGCGTGAGGCTGTGTTTTAGTCTTTGTGTATGAGAGCGTGAAAGGAAAAACTCTAATTTTTCTTTCTTTTCATTTATTTACACATGCACACATCAACTAGACTGTTCTGGGAGTCTGGTACATTGCACAGTAATGTAAAACCGTTAATTCGAAGTTGATTGATAGCTGGTGGGCTGGGGATTGTTGATTCAGATCAATGGGCACTCCCAAAGATTTCCTGTCTTATGGAGGAGATCCATACTGTTTCACAGCACATGATATTCCTGATGATGTCAAGCGAGGAGAGAATGCTCAGTCGATGCTGTCAATGAAAAACCACTTGGCAAATCCACAGAAACTAAATGCGTCTGTGTGCATATGTGTGTGTGTGTGTGTGTAGCTTGTGAACGGAGCAGGTGCTCAAACTCTGGGTGACCTGTTGCCCGTGTGCCATTAAAATAATCTTGAAACCCAGGTGTCAATCTCCCAATCTCCTAAAATTGGCGAGTGGGGGAAATAAATGGAAGGCTGCGACGACAGACACGTCTTTAAATGGGCCCGTTTGGAGATTCAGGTCAGAGGAGCCCTGACCTAGTGGCTGTGCCTGCCGTGTTGCTCCCGGACGGGTGGCACCCTTTGTTAGCAAGCTGGATCAGAGCTGTGGAGCAGAAAGCCAAGGCCTACATGGTCTCAGCTGTTTAACTGTCTGGCTGAAGCCAAAGCTCTGCTCCCTCAGCCCCTGTCGGTTTGTAAGCATGTGTGAATATGAAAGCCTTCGTGTGTGTATGTACAGTATGTGTGCATAGGCACTGTTACATCATTGGTCATTTTTAGGCATGGCTAAGGGCACACACATAGAAACGATGCCTTGAGTAAATCGAACCAGGACTTAGCCTATAGTCTTTTCACTGTCTGTGACTTTGGCTGAGGTTATATAATGGTGATGGTCTCTGTCATTTAGTGCGCTTCTCCTCTCATCCGCCTTGCTCCATCTCTCTCCCTCTCTGTCCCTCTTCCCCTGGCCAGTCAAGATTCATACAGGGATTCAGCCATGTGGTAAATCAGACAAGACCTCGGTGGAATTGCATCGATTGGGAGGAATGTATGTAGCCAACGATTTTCAGAGATTAATGATGAGGAAAGAGGTGGAGAACTGGAGGGGGAGGAGAGAGAAGGATGAAGTCAAGGAGAGTGAGGAGGAGCAGAAGAAGAAGAAAAGGGGAAAAAAAAACCTTGAACTGAGACAGCATGAAGTGGTCTTGATATGTTCTGACTGCAGTCGAGGTTATTAATTAAGGTAAAGTATCGATCATTCTCTTCATTATTCTCTCCTGCTCCCTGGTTTTCATCTCTCTATTGCTGACCTCCAGGGGAGAGAAGGGCTCAATCTTTAGATGGAATGTCGGTGAATAAGTGAAGGATAGCTGGAATAGTCTCTGTGGGCAGTCATGAATGAGGGTGTCTATTTATGTGTGTGTTGTTTTGAACAGGCCCCATCACATCCTATTTGGGTTTCATCCTAACTCAGCGCATCCACTGTCACTGTTTCTCTGCAATGTTATATAGCGTGGAGAATCAGGTTAGGACGACATGGTGCTATGGTCCATTTTTTTTTCTCAGTTATATCAAGACACGCTACACACACATCCATGCTCCAAACAAACACAGTCTCATTCCCTTAGTCTGTCCATCTCTTTCTCTTTATATTGCCGTGGTGCCCAGCCCTGCTCGGCAGCTGTGTTTCGTGTAATGTGTTATCATCTCATGCTATTTAGAATTTCATGGTGCTAGTTTTGCAGCGCAGCAGAGAGAATGCAAGCAGAAACACACCATTTCTCTCTTCACCAGTGCATCAAACTGTTACATTTATATATGACTTCACACTGTTACCTCAATAAAAATTTCTGTGGTGTTTTGCCTCTGGACATCTCTGTACCAGCCCAAGTCTTTGTGAACTTTTGATGCTGCCGGTCAGTCATTTAGCTGGTCACAAAGTCAGCTGTTGTGTCTTTTGGTCTTTTTCAACATGGGGCATTTAAGACATACAGTGTATCAAACGTCTGTGAGAGAGAGAGAGCCTGTTTTTCTCTCTCTCTCCCCCTCTCTTACCCAGCTCTGATTAACCCTTGCTGAGCCGCCTGTCTGGCTCTGACTGTGAGAACGCTGGGTTGGTTGCCAAGGTTGGTTGTCTGGTTGTCATGGTTTCCCTGCTTCTTGCTGGTTCCCAGTCTGCCCTCATGAAGAAAGAAAGGGAATACTCTCTCGCTCTCTCTCTTTCCTCTCTCCTCTTACTTACTCTCTCTTGCTCGCTCGCTCTCTCTGTTGCTCTCGCCCCCCCCCCCACACTCTTTAAGTGACTGCAATCTGAAGTTAGCATCATAACAGTGAGGCTGCAAAATCCTCTGTTGCTTTTCCATGCGGCCAAGTTTTTTCTTGATCTGACTTATTTTTCTTCTACTGCATTGTGTCTAGATGTGACTGTGGAAATGAGTATGTGAATGAATGTATGCCTGTGTGTTTTCACATGCACGCTGCATGTGTATGTGTGTGCATCCTTGTGCAGCCCGTGTGCTTGTGCGTGTGCTCAGACATACGGTCATGGATCAGACAGGCTTGCCCTGCTCTGTGCTCTGCGCTGTGCTGTGTTCCCATTTAAATCTGGGAGATTAGCACATGTGGGGAGCCTCG
Organism: Xiphias gladius; assembly: GCF_016859285.1. NCBI lineage: Eukaryota > Metazoa > Chordata > Actinopteri > Istiophoriformes > Xiphiidae > Xiphias > Xiphias gladius. The sequence goes on along the minus strand of NC_053407.1, from coordinate 11,999,143 downwards.
GCTTTAGTTGCTGTCAGCTCAGCTAGCCTTGGCAGGCTGTCCTCAGATCAGGGGGGAGTTCTGCACTCATCCCCCCATTGCTGTCTGTCCTGCTGTACCTTATCCATTAACAAATAAATGGGTGGGCAAGTGACCTTGACTTTGGTACAATTTTTTAACTGCTGCAACACACTTATACAATTCACATGGTGGCATTTGTTATAGTCCTGCTTTACAGAATATAAATTTAACAATACAGTTTACAAACAGATATTTTTTTCTTTTTCACTCTGACATCAAAATTTTCCATGATTTTAAAGGATCCAAAAAAAGTATATGATGTTTAATTAATTTTGGTACTTACCCTGCTCATTTTGCACTTGGTAATGGATTACATTTTATGAATGTTCCTGTTTAAACCTTTTAATGGATTTGTTTTTTGATTTGGTAACCTTAGGGTCTTTAAAATTGAATATTCACACATAGAGGGATAAAATGTATTGAGAAAAAGCACAGTAAAGCAGTTTTTGCACTAAATAAACGGAATGTAAATCAGGTGTAAATATAAGTAATTTATATTAAAAAAAAAAAAAACTAAAAATGAAAACTAAAACTTTTTGTGGTTTAGTATCAGTATAGAACTTACTTAAATTTACATATTTAGCCAGATTGTCGATTTCACTTTTGATGTCTTGCCGTTAAGAAAATCAGTTTGCTTGCAAAGTTTTACTTTGAATACAGTGAATAAATGCCTTTTTTAAATGACATGAAACAGTGCCTTTCCTTCAACAGACCTTCTGGCAACTCCCCTTTGATTGTTTTCCAAGAAGAAGTACATGAATGAAAATGTCTGCTCATTTACCGTGTGCAGCCCATCCCAGGTTGCTGGGGCAGGGTAATTCTGATGCATTCAGAGTTTTCACTTCCACTCGCTCTGTCAGCTCTTTAGGCTATGAAGCACAATGTCGCCCATGCCTGAAACACCTGAGATGTGGCTTGGCATGTGAAGTGAAGCAGACAGGCCTCAATGAGATTAGGTTAGATGAGCATGACTGGTCACAAATCAACAACCTGCGCTGGCCACTCTTCTCTGTGGCACCGACTTCTGACACTTGGCCAGACTAAAGAGAATTAGCGCTATGTTAGCTAGCTCGACTTATTTTATCTCAGCTTGGATCATCAAGGAGTCTGTTTTTCATGGAGAGGAAAGGGGGGCAGGTTCAGTTTGCTGCTCTGGTAAAGCTGGGAAGTATTGTTGCCAGTTTACAGGAAAACCACCTGGATCACAGGTGTTACTGCATCAGTTGTCCAGCCAAGACAAACTGTTTCTTCCGTGTGCTTTTCCTGTGTTGCCACTTCATCAGAGAATGGGTCAGTGCTTTGAGTCTGCTGCCAGGTCAAACCCTCCGTCATGACTATGTATTAGGACAAAATCAGATCACAGGGAGATGTCATGCTTGAGTATGTGAGTCCGGTATGAGCCTTTGTGTTTTTCCCTTTGGCCTGAATTGTAGGTTCAGCTTGTGCTACTTTCCTCCAAATCTCTGGCCTTGTAGTGCTGTACTGGTTTTTGAAAGTATTTCAGCATAAATCTTTTAATACGGCCAGCACGCTCTCCCATTTGGATTTTTGCTCTATTTTTTATTGGCTGATGGTCCACCGACCAGCATTCAACTTCCTCCCTGTATTGTGATGTAACCTCTCTTAATGGGGGGCAGCAATATACTCAGAATAACTCTATAAACATCTAAAGATCAGGTGCTTTATCAGTAATGTATTATGCATAACCAAACCATTTCCACTTTACTGCTAGTTCCTTGATCTCGTGACTAAACCCAAAAATAATTTTTCCTGACATTACAAGCTTAATAAAAATGGGCCTTACAATCTACAAAAGACTGGTGCTTATTTTGTAATGAAAAATAAATAGTTTGCTTTCCCCTTCAATAGGCTAAAACCAGTTGAATACTGCTCTAAAGTCAGAAGCTGTATTGAAGGCCTGATTACAGAAAGAATAATAACTCAAATTACCTTTTGGCTTTTTACAGTCTGTGCACACTTAATGAGGTGAATGATTTTTAGGTGTGAAAAGCATATGTGACCACTTTCTTTCTTTCTTTTTTTCTGTCTTGCATCTTGCTCTCTTACTTACTTGCTTTATGTTTTTTTTTTTGTACTCTTTCCTGACTAATGGAAGAGTTGTTGGAGTGATTAAGGGAAAGAGCGATGAAGTAGGGGAAGGTTTCATCTCTTTATCCCAGATGGTTAACATCTTTTTTTTATTTTTTATTCATCGCTAAAAGCTGCTTATTCCTGAGGTGACTGCTGATGTTGCTGCTGTGTTTTACTCCGCAGTGTTTTTTTTTGTGTGTGTGTGTGTGTTTGTGTGTCTGTGCGTGTGTTTGTGTCCTTGTCTGAGTGCAAGTGTTTTAGTGTGCGCTGCATGCTTCTGTTTCATGGGCTCTCTGCCGATACATAACAGCGTCTGAGAGCTTCAACTCATGGGACACGGATGAACATGAGAGAGACAGAGTGAAGGCGGGGGGCGCTGGCTCACAAAAGGAGACAGTTTCTGAGTGAGGAAAAGAGTCACAGCAGTAAGGCTTCTCTCAGGGTCAGTGCCTCTATTATCATTCAAATCCAGCACACACACCCGCACACAAACACACACATCGCACACAGAGACAGGAATGTGCTGTGCAGCAGTAAAGTGGATGATTTTTAGTTTCTACAGGAATCCCAGCTCTCCCTCTGCCTGCAGCACAGCTCTGACGTCATCACTGGAGGAAATGCAGCCACAGCAGGAAGGATTGCTCTCAGTACAAAGCCTAAGGACACAGACACAAACACACACACTTCCCCACGCTTCTGGGACATTTATGAAGGTTGTTCCTCTGCTCCTCAATCCTGTCCTCTGTTTAACCTCACATGAGTTTACCTGTCAGCACAGGCACTTATTTCATACACTCTGTACACAGAAAACTGTATTGTTGTAGTTGATGTAGTGACTTACGGCAGTCTTTGATTTGAAGACTCTGTAGCCATGGCAACACAGGGACACATTTTTATGTGCTATTTCATATATTGGAGGTGTGAGTGTGGCGTGAGCAAGTTGTTATTTTGGTTGATCAGCTGTGTTTGCTCTCCTCATTGCTGTTTTGATTTATTATGGTTTGTGTAATGAGAGCATGAATGTGAGCCAACAGTGTCCATTTCCACTTGTCTGTGTCAGTGCCTCTGCGTACATGTGCCTCTGTGGGTCTTTAGAAAAACTGACATATGCAGGTCTGCGTGTGGCACCGCATGACCTGTGAGTGTATTATTATGATCATTGTGGCAGTTACTTTTCTCTTTGTGTAAAGCTCTCTCCACCTGTTTGCTTTGGTGGACATGTGTACAGTAGCAGCTTCCTCTGGGTTTATAGTAAGCAAAGATTTTTGGGCTACACGTGCTTCCTGCGTCGTTTTTAATGTTTTTACTTTGTTTCAGCTAAGTGCCTCTCATAAGAAAATGCTGTCACGGTGCCTCTCGGAAACATTTAGACCGCATCGCTACAGCAAACAGTGACGACCTTGTTTTAGGCGTATGAGTTGAGGATGGCACACCACCTCGCTTATTCAGTAGTTGAAGAAACTAACTTTGGAGAATGTATTTTAATATATAATCAATAGAAGATTGCACAAAGACTGTTTTCATAGCACAGAGAAGAACCTACACCATGTTGGTATCCCTTATGTAACAAAATAATCTCATATAGCATCTTGATTTACATTCATTTATTTAAATCTAATCTCAGAAATTGTTTATTCTGGTTACTTTAATAGACACACCAAAACCTACACCCTCTTTTCTATTTCCATTATCCCTCCTTTCCTGCATGTCGTGCCACCCCCTTCCTTCTTGACCCTTTCTCCTCCTGCTCCCTCGTTTCCTCGCTTTGTGCCTAATGGAGGTGTTCCCCTGCAGCCTCCAGACCTCATACTGCCATTCTGCTCAGGTAGGGCTCATTTCATGCAGGATGATTTGATCTCACTGGCAGCAATTCAGGGTTGGATAACTGAGTGTGTGGTGGGCCTGCACAATAACAGAAGGAATTGAATTAAATCTTTACATATATACTCCCTTTGCAGTATATACCTGCCAGTCTACAGACCCTACAGTCTACAGTCTACAGACCCACGATGGCATGACACATACAGTATGCACGTTACACTCATTCGGTTTCACACACACACCACACATTCACATACAATAGAGCACACATTAAACATATATACTATAGTGGCTATGGCTTTATCTGCAGCGCCTTTTGTTTTTAATACCACAGTTATGATGACCCTTGTATAGTGCATGAATTGTTCTGAGATTCCCCCCCTCTGTTCGTCTGTCTCACATTTCACATCTCTCTGACTGGGGCGAAAAAATGAAATATTTGTCGCATCAAAAATAGCACGTCACACACGTAACGATTTGCGTGCTACTTTTTTGTATGTGTGTGTAAATGGCCTAATTTAATGTGAAAGGAGTCTATCATAGTACGTCTAACGGAAGAAGCATATCCTGTGTTGTCTTTATGAGCCCGAGCTGGTAATTGCTTTGAAAGACTGATCTGAGCAGAATGTTTTATCGTACTTCATGTTACAAACCTCAGGGGAAGATGGCAATAGTAATTGGACATTGAAATAAGAATAGTGTCTTTGCGTGTGTAATTGTCATTTTGTTTTTCCCATTTTATCAGTTTCTGAACTTTCACAACATTGTGTATGCTAAGATGTTTTAGTTCTAGGCTTTCAGTACGTTTGTCAGCATAAAGCAGTAAAAAGGAACTCCATAATAGGAAATTTGATATAAAATTCTATAAATGACATACTTGATGCATTTGCTACCAAAAGCTACACGATAAAGCGACCTTGGCACAGGTGGAGATTTTGAGTTTTTATTTTAGGTGATAAGTAGATGTATGCATGTACAATATGTAATTTCTCCTACTATAGTCCTCGGTCTGAAATGAGGTACATTGAAATCATTTGAAAAAATAAGTTCAGCCCGCTAGTCCATTGCTCCTAATGGGTAATTTAGACAGATGCTTTTTTTCTTATGAGGGAAAGTAAAGACTTGTTGTAAAAGTCCAGTCAGAACAAGGAGATGCTGGAAATGGGGAACATTTGGTGGTGTTTGCTCTTGTTTCTAATGCCCATAAGCTTGTGATTGTGTCTGAAGGACTTGGGCTGATTAGGCTTGCATAAGACCTGAATTTATTACCCTGTCTTTGCAAGTGTCATTATACTTCAACCCCTTATATTCACTCCTTAATGAGACTTTATTAAATATTCAAACCTTTACCTGGAGGAGCCCTGTGTGTGTGTGTGTGTGTGTGTGTGTGTGTGTGTGTGTTTGTCTTCCCATGTGTGTGCCCAGCTCTGTATTCTTGCGTATCCCTGGGTGTGCATCAGCACTTTTGATCTCTCTCTTAGCACTGACAGATACAGCTAGACGAGAGACCGACAGACACAGGAATACATTTACACGCACCTGCATACGAGTCGGCGTAATGATTTGTTATTCCAAAATTTACCATCCCAGCTGATGAAGAATCCAGGCTAAATCAGCCTCATTAAGCCCTGGAGAGATGTGCTTGTTGCCCGTCTGTGTTAGCCTTACTCTGGGCCTCTTCTCTTCTCATTTCAATCCTGCTCTCCCTCTTACTTTCTCTGTCTGTCTCTCCCTGAGCACAACACTAAATCAAGCAGACGTTTTAATTAAAAGACACATTTTCTCTACTCTAAACACACTATAAACAGGCAGAGCTACACATAGACACAAAGGCACACAGAAAACACGCAGTGCCTCTCTCCTCCTTCTCAAAAACATATACAGTGAGCTGTATATCAGACGAATCCAATAACAGGAGGGTTGAACTTTGAGAACACCATCTGATTCCTCATGTCCTTAATTCTCCCACTTATTCAGAAGAGGTAGTTAATATACCCCCCTTGTCTTGTTTGACTTTAGGAAAAGATCCTCCCACCTGCCCTTGTCCCCATTGAAGATCTCTTTAATGAAGTGCTCTTGTTCCCCGTGAATTATACTGCAGCAGTTTCTATGTCCCGTATGAGAAGTCCCATGTATGAGGGCATAGAGGTGAGAGATGAGTACTGAGAGCGCGCAGAGGCTGAGGCTCTCCTGGGGCCCGGGATGTGTGTCCAGACTACGGAGTGATTAATTAAGCAAGCCCCAGGACTCACATCAGGCCTATTCTGGTTCATGAAGAGGCTCTCCTCCTGACATGGCCCTTGCCTTTACATGCGCCTCACACACATGGCGGTCTCTGATATCTTAGGGAGTGGCTAAGAGTGATTGGTGGAGAATGGGAGAAGGGTCCTTCATCTGGCCGTATGTAAGTGGTCCTGCATGTAGTGATTACTGGTCCACCTTTGGGCACTTTCCCATTTAATGGCTAAAGCAAACGAATGGTACTCATGGAAACAGCTTGTAGGCAGTTTGTGTTTTTAATATTGTTTAAATGTGTTTTAAATGTACTTTAACAATTGAGAAAGAGAGATTGGTATTAGCTTTGATGTCAGTGTATGTGCAAGTTACACGGCCAACGGTACAGTACGGTGGACATTAATTTCAACCTCGAACATAGACATTGCATTGCACCCACGGCCGCTTTGCAGCCCTTTTGAAATATTCACGCTCAATACACAGTACATGCACTTACATACCCCCTTGTGCACACATGTGAATATGAATGCAGATGTGTGTTCATTAGGGACAGATTATTCAGTGCTAGGGATCTGATAAACTGGATGAAGCTGTTTTGGCTCTGATGCTGTTTAATAATCAACCTCAGATGAGGCAAATACACGTGCAGACTGCTCCATTATGACTTAAGTGGTGCAGAAAGAGTACATTACATACAATTATGCACCTAACACACATTTTTCACATCTCAGTGAGTGCATATGGATGTCAGTGTTACGTTGTGTGTGTGATTAATCTCTGGGGGCCAGGGGTTAGGGTGTCAGAGTGGAGGTGCCTTCGGAGCTAATGATAGTCATAGGGGTTGGTGGGGCTTAACCTTCATCAGGTTCTGCTCCTCAACATGCTATCCCCCTCGGGACATCTGTAACCTTATCACTGATGAGGAGATTGGCAGAGCCCTGCTGAGAAGAAACCAGAGGGCCCGGTCCATCTGAAATAGATGCCATAATAACTGCATCAAGGAACCAACTTTCTTCATCTTTTCTCTGTCCTGGAGTCTGTCTCCAGGGTAATGGCTTGCTCTGACAAACATTGTGACTGCATGAATTCCTTTCACTCTGTTGTCTTTCACACGATATCATATCACAGCCTTTCACATGTTCTTTAGAAAATAGAGTTTCTTTGTATGTGTTGGATTTTGCAGGTTTTCAGTCGGTCTGTTTGAAACAAAGCATATTCATTATACAGTAGCACTCTCCCCAAAGGATAGCTCTTATTCATTTCAAACTTGCACTGCTAGTCATTTATACAGTCAAATATATGGCTATTAGCAAAAGCATTAAGTGATGGATCGGCTAATTTAGCTGTGCAGTGCGTGCAGCCTCTATTGGCTATTCACCATATTATCTGAGACAGCCGTGTGTGCTTATATGTATTTCGCTTATATCTAAGCCTTTGTCATTTTGCAATGCTTTTCTTAAAAAGTTTTAACCCCAAACCTCAAAAATAGTCTCTAGTAGCATTACACAATACCCGACTTGTCTGTGATATCTTGTGGAAAATCTTGTGTTTGCATTATTTGACAAAAGCAATATTTAAATTCCAATGTTCTTCAAATGGTAATCATTTGGATGGGTGATTAGTCCAATTATAAGAACACAAATAATGGTCTGCGTTTATCTTACTTCAGCCAGTTAGTAAAAACAAGTTAATTAAGCCAAGCCACATTAGCCTATGAGATATTATTTTATTTGGACATATAATAGCTTTTAAATTGTCTGGCTGCTCACATATTTCCAATCAAAACTTGCAAATAATCCCATCACATTAAAAACACTGGGCGCCTTGCTTTAAAAAGGGTTCCCCAAACTCCACAGACCTGCATTGATACATGAATTAAATACCTATCCTCACCCCAGATCAGGGGTGAGACCTGACTAAGAGCTGAGGGCTTTTTAATGGGTCTTCCCAACCTCATTCTTTTTCAAAGGTTCTGTTTCCTGCTCTGCTTGCTTTCCTTTTTCCTTTAGCTTCTTCCTCACTCCCCTCAGCCCTCTCTTCCTTTTTTCTTTCCCTTTCCAACTCTTCTCTCCTGTCCTCAGCCTCCCCCGCCGCTTTCCCTGTGCCTTTTAAGCATCACCCTGCTACTTTGCTCTTCCTCCATCTCTCTGTATTATCCCTTTTCAGTCTAAGGAGATCACCGGTGAGCATGTGTCCCTCTCTAGCTTTGCTCTCTACTATATTCTCACTTATCTCTGTGAAGTTTATGAAATGGAGTACAAGAATGACCCCTTGCTTCCATCGCTCCCTCCCACATATTTTCCTCCCACCATCTTCATCCTGCCATTCCAACCCCCCAACTTTTTAAATATCTTCTTTCTTGTGTCCTTGTTGTTCCTTCCCGCTGACATTGAATCTTTTTATCGTGGGTCATACCTCAAAATACAGTTTGAAAGATTACTGTACTCCCCTTTCTCCTGTCTTTGACTCGTAATCCTGTTCTTTGCATACAGGCAATAAGGCTGTAAATGCATTTCTTTCCTTTCATCAATATTGTTATCTCCCACAATCCTTTTTAAATTTCTGCATTCTGCAGCCATACCTAACATTGAGATGAAAAGGCCTGAACGCATATAGTATTGTGTGCTCAGTAAGCACAAACACCATCTGCCTGCCTACTCATCTGGCCATCTTTGATGCTTTCTTTTATCTCAAAGGAAATATTAGAATTTAAACAGTGACCAGAGTCTTTTTCTATAGGTTGTAATGAAGTGTGTGTGTGTGTGTGTGTGTGTGTGTGTGTGTGTGTGTGTGTATGTGTAGTATGCACCAGAGCACTTATCTGAAACCTCTCTACCTGTCAGAAATGTCACATATGGTGTTGCCCACACAGATGGCTTTGTTGGTGGGCTGCACATGTGTATGATGCTGTCACCTTGCATGTGTGTGTGTGTGTGTGTGTGTGTGTGTGTGTGTGTGTGTGTGTGTGTGTGTGTGTGTGTGTGAGTGAGAGTTTGCACTGTGGCTGGTCTGTCAGTATAATGCACAGATGCTGCCTGTAGCTTGGCTCATGGGCTAGTCAATAAGGAAAATACATTTGTGCTCTGGAAAAATTATCTGTCACAAAGCCACTTTAGTGAGGCTGAATTTCATCACTCGCAGTCGCACACTCTCGCACGAACATGCGAGCACACCACATGCACTTGGTAGCCCGGTGAGTTCATACAGAAAGTCGGCATCTCACAGCAAGTAGTCACGACATTGATGCTAAAGTCAGACCCCCCCCCCCCTTTGCATGTATTCAATCACCCTCCTATAACCCCACTTGCCCATGCAAACACACACTCAAACACACATGAACATTGATATATATTCACACCATACTTGAGCGCAAGAAGATGCTGTTTGCTCTCTGCAGGAGCATATTCTGGTGGGAGTGCCAGTTATTTAAACATCCTTTGTGTTTGTATTACTGCACCTGTGTGCTGTAATTCCTGGTTGCCCTCTTCGGTGGACACCATTATATTCACACATGATCACCATGGTGACTAACATACTAAATATCTGTATGGTATTTATGTATGATGAGATGACTAAGCTGGTAATGGCATAGAAGCTTGAGTCTTTCTACTCAAAACAATTTCAATGCCCTTCTTTGGTCTCTTTCTAATTTTCATTGATTTTCCCATCCTGCACTTCTCATTTCATTCCAGTTATGGCTATAGGCTTCACCATTTTCCCAAACAGCTGTGGTCAGAAAGAGAGAGAGAGGAGAGAGAGGCAAAGATAGAAAGAGCTCTAGAAGAGAGATAGGTGAGGCTGTGACTCCAGTCTTTGATGATGCACCCCATTCATTCATCTACTGTAAATTTCCCTGGGCCTTTGAAATTCCAGACCACCTTACACTCGGCGGATTGCTTCTAATTGAAGGGACTATTATGTCATCAAAGACCCATGAGGGAATGGTGTAGATGTCACAGAAATGTAGAGAAGAACAGAGTCTATAGCTACAACCAACGGTTATTTTCATTATCGGTTAATCAGTCAGTAGTTGTTTTGATTTAGTGATAAATCGTTTGGGCTATAAAATGGGAGAAAATAATGAAAACGGGCATCACAGTTTCCTACAGCCCAAGGGACTGTCTTCAAATTACATGCTTTGTCTGGCCAACAATCCATAATCCAAAGATATTCTGTGGTGATTTACAGCTTTATGAAATGAAGAAAAGCATAAAATTTTCACATTTAACAGGCTGGAAACAGCAGTTGTTTTTCTTGGTAAATCAGTCGAAGAATTAATCAATTACCAAAATTGATGGCAAATAATTTTCTGTCGCTGGACTAATTTTTCTCACCACCATTAGAGTCCATAGTGACTTCAGAGAGGTCCAGTGTGATGAAGGAAAAGTATACACCACTCTTTCAGAACATGGGGATGGAGATCTATGGCATTTGAGAGGGAGCTGTTGTTTTGTTTAAAAATGTATGAGGAGAGATATGGAAAAGAAGAGGAAAGCAATCATAGAAGAATGGCCAGAATAGATGGATAGATAACCCATGAGAGAGAAAGAGATGGAGGCTAGCTGCAAGGATTAAATCTCACTGTGGCCTGGCCCTGTGAGATTACCAACTTGCCCACTCGAGTGCTATGAAAACGCAGGCAGATTAGGCACAGAGGCACACACACACACACACACACGTGTGCGCACACCAACACATGCACCAGCGTACATGCACATAAACACACAAACAATGTCGTGGATTAGGCCTCACTGCTAACCCAAGGGCCAGGGTGAAGCAGATGGCTGCCCTTTGTATTGTTATGCAACCTTACTGAGAACCAATCCACATGCAAACACAGTGCAGTTTCAACGCAAACTTACACACAATCTCACGCGTACAGTATAGTATGCACACATTATATTATCTATTATTGCAAGTTTCTCCATTGTAGGAGTTTTGAGTCACCTATTCAGAGTTTTAAAAAAGTGCAAGGGAAGACTGAAAAAGAGGTTGAATGGTGTAAACAGAGAGGAAACGGAGAGGGAAGACAGACGGACTGTCAAGCAGTGGGAGGGCAGTGGCACAGTGCCAGGAGGTTTGGAGAAGTGCCAGATAAACATGCTCACAGACACCCACATACACAAAAAACACATATGCGCACACACAAAACACTCCCAGTAGGGTGCTGGGGCGAGCCAAGGTGACCTGACTAGGTGATGGGAGGGTCGCCATGCCAACGGGGCCGACTCATGTCACAGTGGCAATCTATGTCAGAGGCGTCTTAAAAGAGAGGGAGGAGGGTGATGGTCCAAGGTGTGTGTGTGTGTGTCTGTGTGTGTGTGTGTGTGTGTGTGTGTGTGTGTTTGTGTGTGTGTGTGAATGTTTGTTTGAGTATGTGTCATGTGTTGGGAGGGTCGCAGGGCCTGTGTGCTGGGGAGTCAGACGGAGTCAGGCCCTCAGAGTACTCGCTGACAGGCTGACATTGAGAGAGTCTGTATGGTACAATATGGGGCGGTTGTAGGGCAAGAAACCCATTAACTGTGGTTGGTCTTTGTGCTGCTCTGAGACAGACATACATAGATACACCATATTTTATATTTGAAAGGAATACACCAGGTTTTGGGAAATTGGTCTGTTTAGCTGTTAACTGAAGTGTACATAATCAAAATTATCCACTTTGGTAGTGCTTCAAGTTGAATATTAGGAGACAGTTGGCACCTTAAATGTTTAGTACCATATTTTCTGCCCTGAGAGTGAAACTATTTTGGATTTCAGATAATATCTAGCCAGGTTTATCAGTTTTATGTATTATATTTACATATTATCTAAATTCCGGAAGAAAAGATTACAGACTGAATGTAATGTATATACAATATGCAGTATGTTATAGACACTGTATGTGTTTATAATATACTGTATATATACCTTCTAATAAAGTACCAATTATAAAGGACTTACGAGCTGTAACTAATGCCTTTGTTAGTGATTAGTAAATCATTAACTAATGATATATGGATCAAGTATCAGCCATTAATGACAACAACTTTTTAAGTTGCCAGGTTATAGAATATCAACCTCCAGCATGCAACTTACCTCGTATTTTTGGCAAGCTCTTTAATTTATCCGGGGGTCTCCTCAAATGTCATTTGGACATCTGGGCCAAAATCCATATCTTAACAACATTAACTTGACTGTCAATTTGCAGTGACTTCCTGATGAAACAAAGAGCTAGCTAAAAAGACAAATCAAACATCATGTTGGAAGGAGGAGGTTATTCTACAACCTGGCAACCTGAGCGGTTTTCTCATTAAAGTAAATACTGGTCCTTATAAATAGTTATAAATGGTGCTTTAAATGTGAGTCACTTAGAAAATCTATACTTTTCTATCCCTTAACTTTGGAAATATGTGAGCCTTTGGAGAAGATAACAATGTAACCGTTCTTCACAGTTTTGAAAACACACTGTCATTCTTAAATAACTCACTAATGACTCCGAGCTGTGAGCTTATGCGTCATTGTAGATGGCTGCTATGGGACACTTGTCGCTTTAGATGGCATCATTTGTCAACCAAGGCCTCCTTTGCCGGGAATCATCAGTATCTTTTCTCTACCTGCTTTAGCCTTTCTATATTTGAAACAGTGATTAATTCAGAAGGGTGTCAGTCAGTCCTGGTGAGATTCTTTATCTTGCGTTCACCCTGTCCCACGTAGGTCTCATTATTAGCAGCTAACTTCGTGGCAAGGAGCTCATAAACCTCCTCCCTGCCTCAGTCCCCTGTCCCTGCTCCCTCAAGGATGAGACCGCAGAGTACACAGGAAACTAATTACCCACACTGATTCACTGGTTTCCATTACACATTACAGAGGCAGACAGATAGACAGCAAGGTGATCTAACCAGCCCCTCTGGGTCTTTATAACAAACTCATTTGTATATTCACACAAACACACACAACACAAAGGAACTCGAGCATCTATGTGCTCAGATGCTTGTGATGTCAGTGTTCAGTTGTCACACAATAGTCACTTGCTTCTAATTTCTCTGAGCCTGTGCTCAGTCACAGTGATATAGACTGTCTTTGCGCTATATTTGAAGCATAATAATAAATAATAACAAACAGTATGTCCTGGAGTTGCTTTGCATTGGTTTCACCTCAGCTAGGATTTCACAATGGGAGGCATTTTTGTAAGTGCCTTGTTTTTAAACTGTAGTGTAGTGCCAAGAGGTGTGAGTGGAAATTCAACCATGTCGTGACACAGGGAAGGATCCCTGGGGGAAAAAAAATATATAGATATGGAGGGATAAAGAAGGCTTAGACAGAATTACTGTCAGAAGAAACCAGGAAGTAGTATTTGAATGTGACCCAGAAGTTAGAGGCTTTCTATTGATTTTTAACTCACTACTAGATGGCCTTTAAAAGCTCATTGGGGAATGTAATGTTTATGTGGAGTTTTTAGAGGAACAGGCTCTGAGTAGATGTTTTACATATCATATGTTTATACAGTTTGTTGTAGTGTTTCATAGAGCAAAGTGCTGACTTACGGTACACTGTTTGGCCGTTAATGCAGCAAAGGTTACTCCAAGGTTAGCTCACAATCTCTGTCTTGTCTTCGTGTGATGATTCTCCAGTGAAAAAAGTATTCAGTCTGTCTGACCCTTGGCAGCTATTAATTTCTGGTTTTAGTTCATCACTTATTTGTATGTACATATCTGCACGTGGATACATATTCAGGTCGTGACTGGTGCTGGGAAGATCGGGGATCCCAGTACTTACCGTGGACAGAGAAAAGGGGGGGGGGGCAGCGCACAAACTCTGGCAGTGAAGTGAGTGAGGCCGGTCTGAAATATGGGTGACACACTCACATGGACCCATGCATTGCACATATACACACATATGTGCATGTGCACGCACACACACACACACACACACACACACACACACACACACACACACACGCCCATTGAAACTCCCTTGCAGACAGTGATAATGATAGTCTAGCATCCATTCATTTTTTGTGAGAACTGTCATTACTGTCATCACTGTTCCTCTCTGAATCACTTACTGTCAGAACACGTACACACACACACAAAGGCGCACACTCACTCACTCACTTTAGATGTTACCTACCCTTCAACCTCTGCTTGTGTATTTCTATTTTCTTCCACCTCCCCTGCTACTGGCGAATCCCTGACATGACAGAACCCCCCTCTCATTTGGCCCCCCATGGCTGCCTGTCAGCCAGGAGACAATAGGGACCGGGGCACATTTGCCTTTCTAAAGAAGCACTGCTGCTTCACCCTTCCTCTCTCGTCTTCCTCTTCACTCCATCCTTCCCCCTCGCTTTCTGTCAACTGCGATAATTCATTAATATGTCACAGACCTGTTTGTGTCTTTCAGGGTGTGTTACGGGAGGGCTATCAGCGTAAGAAAACCAGTGAGCTTTGTGATTGGGTTAAATAAAGGGACTTAAGTGAGGTAAATGCCAACCATGCTTTCTCATTTGGCCAAACTCATCACTGTGTGTGTGCTGGATAACAAAGATAAAGGTCAGAAAAAGGGACCACAAAGCATACACAAATGCATTTGGTTTTCATATTAACAGCATGTGTGACACTCTGATGACGGCAGAACTAAAATCATGTGCATAAGTGGACTTTTGCTATTGATGTATAATAAAGGAAAAACTGCAAGAACTAAATTTATGAGTGCTCGCCCTACCTGTTTGTCAATTCTGTTGACCCTTTGTCTGTGGCTGCTTGCATCTAAAGGGCCTTAAAGGAATAGTTCAACATTTTGGGAAACGTGCTCATTTGCTGTATTGCCGAGATTAAGGCACGAGGATTGATACTTCTCCTATGTCTGTACGCTAATTATGCTACTGCCAGCAGCCAGGCTAGCTGTTTACACTTGTTTCCAGTCTTTGTGCTAAGCTAAGCTAACTGGCTGCTGTTAATTATATACATTTTTTCAAGGTGTGGTTTAGATTTTTATTGGGAGAATGAAATGGAGAAGAATAGAGAAAAAAATAAAGGTTTAAACCCACAAAGGGAGAGAAACATCGGAATTCTTCTCCAGCACCCCTGGCCCCTCCCTCAGAAAGTCAGATTTATGTTTAAAACATCACACTGACCGAACCAGGTTCAGCTGGAGTTAAATGCTTTGATCAACATGCTCTTTGTGCCATGCGTCTGACCTATGTGTGCGTTAACCAGGGCTTCTTAAGGATGGATGCTGCGCAGCATGGGGACTCTGCACAGGTCTGCTCCACTTTAGGCTGGGTCTTTAGTGTGTGTGCCCCGGGCGCTTTTTCCTGAGTGGTCCCTGGGTGCTCCTCAAACTGACATAACACTCATGCACATGCACACACAGAGACGCACACACACACACACACTCAAGCAGTTGAACAAGCACACCTGGGGATTGACGTATGCATGCACACGGAATACACAAGTATGTACACATGCATCCGTAATGCAGAACAGACAGGCAGGCAGGCGCAGTATGGCCCCAGGCAGTAGGGATCAGTGAGGTGCTTAGGAAGGCTGAGGTAAGGGTGAAGACAGGGTGAATACAACTTAGCACTGGAGAGCATCATTTCAGGTCATGGCTCCAAACACTGTAAACTCACTACAGTGGATTACTGATCTACACTTGGTGTCACTTGAGCTCAGCAGTCTCAAAACGTTTTCCTAAGTTTAGCATACAGAATCTGAAATGCTTCTGCAAATTATCAGAAATATCAAATACACAGATTTCTTACAGAAGACTAGTGACTTTCTTTGTTATTTTGACTCACGGCCACTGATTGGCACATCATCTTTGTAATGCACTTGAACCGATTATGTTTTTTTTATCATTAGACTACAGTTTGATGGAGGCGAATCCTCTTGTTGTAGATTTGTTTTCTTGGCCTAGATCAGGGCTGCCAACGGTTGGGGGAAGGGGGCGGAGAGTTGTCGCTGGCGGTGGTTGGGTGGTGGATGTGTGTGTGTGTATGTGTGTGGTGTCGAGTCCCAGTGAAGTTGATTCCTGTCAAGCCTGTAGCACCACACTCAGACAGGGCTTGACCAAGCGTTTAAACACTGCTCCAGGATTTCCTGCTAGTATGGGCTGAATGGACGTGTCAGACAGTCAGATGCGTGTGTCTGTATGTTTGTGTGTCTGTGTGTGTGTGTGTGTGTGTATGTAGAATTGGCAGAATCAAGGGGTGCTGGCAGTTCAGAAAGGCCAAAAAGGCTGGAGGGTAAGCTGTTGGCATAAAAGACCAAGAGCAAGAGAGAGGTTGGCTTTTATTGAAATACAGAGGTCAATTGTAGCAGGGTGGAGTGTGAATTAATAGGTCAGTCTGAGAGAGAGGGTCACGGAAGACCTTAGGCTTGGGAAACTGTAAAGGCAGATACTGAAGGAGGAGGAGAAGTAAACGTGCTACACATATTCAAGTACTCTCATAAGCGCAGAAAGACTGATGTACTAAACAATAGGACTTAGCAAAGCTTTCATGTCACAAGCCGTACAGGTGTATATATATTAGAGCTACAGGTCCTTGTTAAGACTTCAAAGGTGCTTTTTTATTGTTGGATATCTTTCAAAGCCAGCATAAATTTCACAAGCCCAATTCTTAGTACCACTGAAAATCTGTGAGCCTGCCAGACTGACGACAAACCATTCAGTGGTGTAGATGATAATGACCATGATCCGCACTTGCTTACTTTCAACCTTTAAACCTCAAGAGTAACTTAAACAGGGCACAGCAGAATTAAAATTTTGGTGACAGCATTAATTAGTGACAGCATGGTCTATTTGTGATCAAAATTCATTTAATTTTTTTTTTTTGTAAACAGTTTATGTGGAATTTACTGTTGTTTTCTGAAAAGCTAGTTGTCTAAGTTGAAAACCTGAAGCAAACTCTTCAGGTGCAGGTGCACACAGGTTTCATGTTAATATTTCACCAAAGGGTAGTGCTTATTAAACATCTGTTGGCTGGTAGAAGGGATTTTAACTCAGATTTGCATTATTACTTAGGTTGACATTATTTCTAGTACATTAAATTCCTTGTTTTGCTAGGATAGCCCTGGAACCCACTCCAGGACCCCTGGGAGTTTTTGTCCCAATTTTACAAACCACTGCTTTAATGTGCTACCACATACAGTACATACAGACAGCCACGCACACATATGCATACTGAATCAGGTGATGCTTATGTCTACCACTAAGCATAGACCTGAGAGAAGGGTATGGGGAGTCTCAAGAGAGGATGCAAGTGAGCTGACAGAGACTGAGGGATGATGGGATGAAAGGAAACTGTGGTGGATAGAGTGAATGGACGGGGGGATGTGGTGTTGCTGTGGGTGATGGGCAGAGCAGGTGGTTAGTGACTGGCAACATGACCGTGGTGGCGGTGTTGTGTTTGAGAGAGTGTGATCTTCTGTGCCTCTGTGTTATTGAAGTCCCATTAAAGCAGGAGAGGGGTGGGGAGGTGGCTGGACTTGTCACTTCAGAAGGGTGTCTGTGGTGTGGGGGTGGAGAACGGGGGGGGGGCTGACTGTGCGAGTTGGCCTTGAGGGAGCTGGAGCTTTGGGAACATCAATCGTCCAGCGCGACAAAAGAACAGTTTGGTGTGTGTGTGTGTGTGTGTGGGTCTGTGGGTGTGGGGGTGTGGGGGTGTGTGTGTGGGTGTGGTGACAATTTTGAGGAGAGTTCAAGCCTGGAAATATTTATTTGTTTTGTGAGTGTGGGGTTGGTGTGTGTCTGTGTGTGTGTGTGTGTGTGTGTGTGTGTGTGTGTGTGTGTGTGTGTGTGTGTGTGTGTGTGTGTGTGTGTGTGTGTGTGTGTGTGTGTGTGTGTGTTAATGTGACTTTTTAAATTAGGCTACCACTAAACGATTTAAATGATAATGGATCCATTGACGCTGAAATATGCTGCAGTGTGAGGTTTTGCGAGTATGCAGTTTTGTGACCGTGTTCGAGAGGAAATGGAGCAGCTAAAGAATTCACTGTTTGTGTGTGTGGGCTTTTTCTGTGCCGACCTGCTTTGTCCCCTCTCCCAGTTGAGCTGGACTGAATGAGGTGATGGTAGTTTAACCTTTTGTCTGGTGTGGATGTGTGTTTATTTTGGTGAAATGTGTTTTCCTGTTTTGTTTGTGTGCTGACTTAAGAAGGGACCTTAAAAGTCACTCTCTCTCACTCACACACACACATGCGCATGCACTCCCACTCACTTGGCTTTTATTGGAACAGACAAAGCACACAGTCAACCAGCTGGCTGCACGACAGTCACACTAACATTAATGAAACACTTATCTATCCAAACATATTAGCAGGCATTTCGAAATAACATGTTTGACTGCGTGTGTGTGTGTTTGCATGTGTGTGTGTGTGTGTGTGTGTGTGTGTGTGTGTGTGTGTGTGTGTGTGTGTGTGTGTGTGTGTGTGGGGAGTCACACAGACATACAGTCCAAGGTCAAAGTGTCTTTTCCTTCTCTGTGCCATCTTCACTTACAGTCTTTCTGTCAATCTGCCAATTTCTCTGGTGCATATACCCTCTTCCTCACATCTCTTTCCCTCATTTTGCCTTTTCGCTCTTTATTTCTTTTCCTTCTTGACTCTTTATCTGCTCTTTCATCTGTCTGTTTCTCTCAGCATGATTTTCCATATGCTTCTGGCTACAGGCAAGCCACCTCTTTGCATGTTCCTTTCTTTTACTCTTGCTCTTTTCTAGCTTCCTCTTTTTGTTTCTCTTCCTTTCTCTCTCTTTTTTTCTGTCACCCCCCTCTATTGTCCTGGTTAATCTGGCCTGCTCTCCGGCTGTGCCCTCGTGTCCAAATGATGCATTAATACAGGTTACCCCAACCCATTGTTTATGCTGTACACCCCACGCAATGCGCACGCACGCATACGCACAAACACACACACAGACACACACACACACACACACACACACACACACACACAGATATACCCATGTGCATATGCTCACAAAGGCTCCCCTTGTGTTGTCATATCATGCAGGGTCAACACATGACAGACAAACAATAGCTTGGTGGTTCTCCTGACATTATTGAATGTAATCTCAGATCCTTAAACACTAGGCATCACTGACAATAAATGAAGCCATCATTTCCATTCACAGTCAGCTGGAACCAACGTGATGAATTCATAGACTGATTTTATGTGATTTATTACTCTACACAAGTGTCTGTGACCTGTGACCTGTGCGTTGCTCAATGCATATATCTGGCTATTATCGCAGTAAAATAGTCACTGTCTGCAAGCTGCTCTGTTTCTGCTTCTCTTGTCTGCATCCTGTGATCAGCTTCCATAGAAATCTGTATCCAATTCTTTGCGGTCTTCTTGATTTGGATTATAAATGTCTAGTGTGATAAACCTTGATAAAGGTCATATGGATCAGAGACTCCAGGCTCTCTTGTTTGATCAATCATAAATTCCATCTTCTCTGATATTCTCATTTAGTCCCTGGAGTATTCAGAAATGTATTTAACTTATATTATTTGCAACAGTGATTAATTTCTGTAGCACCACACTCAGACAGGTCTGTCTGTCTGTCTGTCTGTCTGTCTGTGCGCACGCGCGCATGTGTAAAAGACATGGTGTCCTTGAACAGGCTTTTTGCAGCAGCTGGAACATCATAGGCTCTCCCTTCTCCAACGGTTCACTCTCGCTGTTGCGCGCACACACACAAACTTCTTCTCCCACACACGCACACACGAAAAATGTGCACGCCAACCCCCCCCCCCCCAATTAAGCCCAGCCTTTCCAACCCGTTCTTCCTCTTCTCTCCCATTTTTCCCAGCTTGGCAGAAGATGTGGAGGGCATGAGATGGAGGACAGTGGTGAAAGAGGGCCACTAAAGCGGTTGGCATTTTTACAGGAAGACGTAGATAAGAGCAGCGCGCATACCAGAAATCTGTTTTTATCGCTTCTCACTGGACAGGACAAGTGATCAGGTTGTGACGACACTAAGACTGTGCTGGTTTGAGCTGCTGAAATATCAGCAGCTAAACTGGGTTGTGAGCAAAAAAGCTTTTACTTTATTCAGCTCTATGTTGCAATCACTCTTAATCTCCGCTATTAAACAGATGTTTCTTTTTATTTTGTCAAAAATCAAAAAGATGAGTGCAAGCCCTTAAAAAAACAGCTCTGGTCATACTCTAATACAAAGTAACACCTACATAGTAAGCATTTTATACTGGATGCCCTCACATGGTCTCTGGGAAAAAGAATAAAATAGAATGAACAGATTTGTTCTCTTATGTTGTTTCATCATTACATTCGGGTTTTACATGCTTTTCCCCTCTATTTTCTTCTGAACTTCCCCCTTTTTCCTGTGTCTTTCCGTGCCTTGGAGAAGTACAGAAGAAGCCCCAGGCTGCAAGAACACCCTTCTCATTCTGTCTCTCACTAAGTCTCTCTCCGTTGCTCTCTCGATCACATGCTCACACATACATATGTGCACACATGGATACGAAGATACACACACACACACACACACACACACACACACACACACACACACACACACACACACACACACACACACTCCCTCCAAGCCCCTTTGCATTCTAGCCGCAGGTCAATCCTTATGAAAGGCTGTGAAATAATTTCTCAACTTCATCCCCCTTTACGATCGACGCATAGATTTATAATCCAGTCGAGTCTGACCTGAGAATTTTAGCAAGTCTTAGCAAATTGAGTAACTTTTTATCCTGGATTTCTGCAGTCAGCTCAGGGTGCCTCCCTCTTTCTCTCCACCTTCTTTGTTATTTTTTGCTGTTATGAAATTATAATAAAGTTAATGGGCCTTAAAACATATTTTCAACATACAGTACCTGGCACTGCATTGTACCTTTAGTTTGCTTATCAAAGTTTGTGCATGCCAGTGAATTCCTCATTCCTTTTTTGTCTTGCAGGCGCAAGATATTCCTATGATTCCATTTTTCTAGGGAATAATTTCATGGGTGTCACAAGTTGTGTTTTCGGCTTGGGCAAAGATATTGAAAAATCCTCCACTATATACTTTCGTGGATTATTGTCCAATCTGTTTGATGTCAGTCTCCATCCAGTTTCTCTCTAGCGCCTCCCCATCCTCTCTGGCTCTCTTTCTCACTCCCTCTTATGACACACTCTTTACTTTTGGTGTTACTATCTCAACCCTGCATACCTTAACAACTCCCTCACTTCATTAGCTGTTCACATGGAGGAGAACATCCCTTTTTATTCACACCTCAATGGAGGGATAAACCAAAGTGATAAAAGGAACGGAAAAGGGTTCACGGCCCTTGCATCCTCCGGTAAAGGAAACTTGAAAGCTAATTACTGTATATCTATTCTCAACAGCTCTGCAGAGGCACTATTCTTGGTATGAGCTGGCTGTGGCTAGGTTGGGCAGGCAGTATAAGCATGAGTAGAGGGGGAAAGCCCTCATACAGCTCTGGTTGAACTTTGGCTTTGAGAGGAGGGTAGCTTTACTTGGAGTCTCTTAGCTTGATGGGTTTTAAAGTCTCTCTTTTCCAATCTTTTATTCTCTAACTCTGTGCAAGGACTTCTGAAGAGTAGCAAGTGAAACATTTTTAGAGTAAGACATAGCTATTCCTGCCTTGGCTATGCCTAAAACTCAATAGAAATATTCCTGAAAAAGCTATGCAGTGTCCCTGAGTAGCTCCTTGACCCTCTGTACCCAAAACCAGTCTTATCAGTCTCTCCCAGCTGGGCCTATGAGCATCAGAAGTGTGGAGTGGTATAAAGCTTGGATAAAAAAAAAAAAAAAAAGCTTTAGATTCTGTGTGCATTTTCTGTGTGTATGTGTGTTTTTAGAGAGTGAGTGAGTGAGTGTGTGGGTGCACAGGTTTGTGTTTTTTATGCAGTATATGTGTTTTTTTATACGTGTAGTATATCTGTATGTGTGTGGTCATAAACATGTCAGTGGCACTCAGAAATTGAAGGTGTGATGATCTCCTCCAGCTGCTGCTGCCGCTGCTGTCAGAGTCAGACATACCTTGTTTCCTGACCATGATGCATTGGGTCTGAACCGTGCAGTCTCTGACAGTTGAGAACAAAGTATGGAGAAGGACAATTTGTCACAAACACATACTGGATGTTCAGTGGAGCCCTACCCTGGAGGCTGAGTCGAGAGAGGCTGGCATTCTTTCTAACCTGGGTTTAGTCTGTTTCTCTTGCTGCCTCCCAAATGAAACAAAGTGTTTCTATCTTGTATGTTTTTGCCTGCAAAATGGGTTTCAAATGGTTCTCAAAGAGAATTGACAGAAATAGAAAAATCCACAGGGTCTTGTTATTCCCCCAGTGGCATATACATTACAGGCACAATTATGTAAAAAAAAGGGCAGGAGTTTTGCTCAGTGTTCAACTAAACAGGACTTCAAGTGGGAAATGACTTTGGTTTCAATTGAGGTTCCAAAAAACAGCACAACCAATCCTTATGAGGATGAAGCCCTTCTTTGATCATTACTTAAGAGGCAAAAAGACCTTCTCTTTTCGTTTTAATTTTTGCCCGTCTTACCTGGGACTGGAGGCTAGAGCATAGCCAGGGAGCCAGCAGAAGAAAAGGCTGTGCACTTTGAAGTTATTGAAATGAGGGGAGGAATAGGCGGAAAATACCATGGAGAGCTAAGTAAAGAACTTGTTGAGCTGCTGGAGAGGTTCACCTAAACTGTCAGCATCAGCTCTCTGTGAAGTTTTTGGATTTGAAAGGGAGAATATTTGATGGATGTTAGGTTTGCGTCTCTTAGAAACTACAGTAAGCTGTGCTTTTTTTCACCATGTGTCAGGTGCATACCTGTGCTGAGGAAAAACCAACAGTTTCTCCTAGTGTCACAGCATCATTTCCACAGTTGACCATACATTGCTTGTAATAAGACTTGTCTGCTTGTGTTAACCTGTTTTCTAACTCAGTACGGTATGGTTTATTCAACAGTGAAGTGAGAAGCTGCCGGAATCTATTGATTCCTTGGATGAGAAATCCCAAAACAGCCATCACCATGGAAGGCACATGGCATGGCTCTTAACCCTTTAGAGAATGGCTCTTCCTGACAGGGTCAGACGGGTGTCATCTGCAAGCAGTGAGGACCTGACACCAGTAATAAGTGAGGAGAGAGCCTGGGAATGGAGCCATGGGCATTGACGACGGGCAGCCTGTCAGGCTGTGGCAGAGCGTGGAAACTTCTAGAGCTGCATCCTCAAAGGACAGAAAAGGGGAGCTGTTTTGAGTCAGTTGTAACTGAGGCCTGAGAAAACATAAAGAGCATGAGAGGAGGGAGACATGGAGAATACAATATTGTGACTGACCTTCATCTGTCCAATAGAGCAGAATATTGTATATAGTCAAAATAACAGTGTTGGGTTTGTTCATTCTGTCTGTGGCATTTCTGTTGTGAATATAGATTGGACTTAAAATGAACTTGTATTGTGGCAGGCGGGGTTATGAACATGGTGCACAGGTGGCACAGAGACAGGGTTCTTATCCTTTTGTGTGCAGATGGACCTCATGCAATTTTGAGCAGGGGACATGACTGATACAATTACCAGGTGCCAGGGTGTGAGCCAAAACCTATTTCCCACCTTAATACAGGAAATGGCAGCTTATCATTCCAAAAGAGTTGATTTTTGCGTGCATGGCATACTTTCTGCCTTTCACCAGGAATGAAAGAAAAGTGGACCAGATGAATTCAGAACTTCAAATTGAATAAAAGATGTCATTTCTTTATGTATGTAGTACAAATGTGAGAAAATACAATCCCTCTTTTTGGCTGCCTTCAGGGACAAAAAAGAATTTGTTTACTCAAATTCAGCAGTTTTCACACATACACAGTATTTTGCACACCACTAGAGGACTTGACTCGCTAAATTCCCTATAAATTAGAGTGTAGATGTTTTCCTCCTGTCCCAGATTGCTTTGCAGCTTAATGTGAGCAGTAGTTCTGATAAGTGTCCTCCCATTACTCTACTCCCTGCTTAATATTTTGTTTGTGCTCGTTAATTCTGTGAGTGCGAACGGGGGTTATAGTGGCCTATTATGAATTGGATCCATGCGTGAATGTGTGTGTTTACAAAAGACAATAGCATCCCATGCACAGAGTGGGTTTTCAATAATCATTATCTGGCAAAATGGCTTTAATGCATTCAGCTTTCAGGCAGTTTATTGTGATTTAGGAACTTTACTACAAATATTGGTTCTGGCCAGCATAATGAAATGGGAACACATTTTTAAAATATTTTGCTGTTCGATTCGAAGGCTCACATTACACAGCTTTATTATGTCGGGCATGAGCAAAATATTCTGGGCTTAGATTTTCAGAAACCTGAGGGTGCAGCAAAAGAGTTCATGTGCAGTTTAGGTGGTTAATATGCCGTTGAGAGCCGCACAGGGCATCAGTAATCGTGTGTGCATGCATGTGTTTGCTTGTGTGTGTGTGTGTGTGTGTGTGTGTGTGTGTGTGTGTGTGTGTGTGTGTGTGTGTGTGTGTGTGTGTGTGTGTGTGTGTGTGTGTGTGTGTGTGTACATATGAAAGCAATATTGCTTTGGAAGGTTAATTAGTCCTGATATGTTTCCTATTTCATCCGCAGCTGAACGTTCCCTGTTCACAAACCTTGATCAATGTTCACTCATTTTAGCCCATTACAAGCCCCCCCCCACCCACCCCTGTCTCTGTCGGCCTCTCTGTCTTTCTCAGCTTGTAGATGTGTTAGCCATTAACTCGCTAATTTACACTGTGATGGGGAGAGGAAGAAGTGAAAGGAGGGAGTAGAGGAGGAGAATAGGGAGTGTTGGTGCTGTCTTTTCTTGTGCCTGTCTGTTATTCCTAATAGCCAAATGTTTTCTGGGGCTTGTTCATGTAACGCCAGCTTGGGAAGCTCTCGTTGACAAAGAGGTTTTAGGATGAAATATAGAAAATTAAGTATTCTTAATCTCCCTTCCTGAGTAAAATAATAGAACTTTAAATGATGGCTCATGGGGGTTTTGGGGAGCCTAACACCACATTTGCTGTCAAAAATTTGTCGGAGTTAAACGGCCCAGATGTGCACTGATTGGGACTTATTCAAATTGGCTGACAGTTACTTTTTTCAAGTATGTCTAATCAGAGTTTGTTCCCATCTTAATTGTTTGATATGGCTGTTTGCTGTAAGTTATTCATTCTGCTGTGCATGTGCATTGTCAAAGATGACATTAAAATTAGACTAAATTAAAGACAGTTCTGTGAGAAATAGAATTTTTACTGCAGATTTTTTTTTCTTTCATTTTTAAACAGGAATATTGATAATAACATGCTATTCTGGTTGGACATCAATGGCTTCTAAATAATTTGTTCCCTTATACACTGGCAGAAGTAGGCCATTGTGACCCTACACAGTAGATGTAATTGTCACATTGCACTACACGCACACACACGCACACACACGCACACACCGCTGTCCCAGTCATTCTCAAGGTCACGGTCATCCCATCCTCCATTCTGTTTGTCCCCATTTATCCCATGTATAATGGGAAGTGCTGACTGGTTTAGGACATACATTTTTTTCACGACGCCCCCCCTGCCCCCGCCCATACAGGCTTTTGTAAATTCGTAAAACCCTCATGGCTACATGCAGGCTTTTGTCTTTAAAGGTTTATATGTGTGTATTAACTATTGTCTACCTATATTAAGTAATATTCCACATAAAATATAATGTGTATGAATAAATTCAGTATCTCATCCCCACACATTGTTCAACCTCTGTTTTTTCATTAATTCCTGCTTTTATTTAAACCATACATTGTACAATGAAAGCATGCTTGTGCAAAACAGGTCTGAGGGAGAAGTCAATAGAAATGGTGGATGCACTTGTGAGTTACCTCCTCCTTCCCCCTTTCTTTATTAGGTGTGTGCAGCTGTATTAAGATTCCCCCCTGGGAAGACAGAAAGAAATTAAAAATGGGTAGGGACAAAGCCTGACCAACACATTGGTATTTATTGTTCCTTCTTGGACTGAAACTGTCTTGCCGTGTGTGTGTGTGTGTGTGTGTGTGTGTGTGTGTGTGTGTGTGTGTGTCTTTGTGTGTGTGTGTGTGTGTCTTGTGTTTGTGTGTGTAATCATTTTTGCTACCTCTTTGGGACCTTTTCCGGTTCATACACCAACCTTGTGAGGACCAGTTGTCCTCATGGGGAACAAAGCTCGGTCCTAATGAGGCACAACGTAATTTCTGAGTTCTTGGATAAGGTTAGGGGTAAAGTGTGAATCGAGATCAGGTTAAGGTTAGGATTAAGCATAAAATGGTTAAGGATAAGTTTAGGGTTAGGCTGTCCACAATGAATGGAAGTCAATGCAATGTCCTAATAAGGATAGCTGCGCAAAATGGTTTGCGTGTGTGTTGGGCAAATATAGGGTTAACAGCTCCCCATGGCTGGTCTATAGCTGCCGTAACCCTGTCAGTTAGTGAGGCCAGGTAATTACCTTAGAATGACAGGTCTGGAGGGCAGGGTGTGTGTGTGCGTGTGTGTGTGTGTGTGCACAGTGGATTTGCTTGGGTGTACAGTAAGTGTGCACAGATAAGTGTGTGCTTGCAGGTTTGTGTTTGCGTGTGTTCATATGTGAATATGAAGATAAGTGCATGCATTGTTTGTGTGTATGAGAGAGTGTGTTTGCCGATTATTTGAGGGGCTGGGAAGAGTGGCAGCATTTCTTATCCCATTCAATTCAATTAGACAGGATATATTGACATGTGCCGAGGACCAACTGCTTGCGTATGCAAAGCACATTGCAAGGGGCTTCGCTTGACAGCTACACCCAAATGCACCCCTCCTCTAAGATCGGCACATATTGGTGGGTAGACATTATTTTCCACCAGACTCTTTTTTTTTCTCTTCTCTTATCTTCTCTTGCTGTATTTACATACTGCTCTGTATGTGTGTTTTTCAGTGTGTTTGCATTTATCTCAGGTTCTTGTAAGACAAACCCCAGGCTTCCATAATAGCAGGTATTGTTAAAGATATAAAGTGATGAGACTCAAAGGGGTAGAGGACAGAGTTTTGTTGTCATACCTGTGCTAATGATCACAGACATTTCTTCAGCAACGTCTCCACTTATCTCCCCGCGGGCCATTTGTTTCTTCCCCATGCTACACACTCATGTCATTTCTTCCCCCGTCCTTACGTCCTCTGCCCATTTCTGAGTCATGTTCTGTATATGTGTGTGTATGGGTAGGTGTACACCCCAACATGTTTATTGTATTGCGTTTGTGTCCCTGGAGATTTAAGCTACTCAGCTCCCGTCATGGTTTCAGCACTGAGGTGGGATTTATCCAAGTATGTGTTCAAAACGACGCCTCAGCACAGCATATTACAACACCTTAATCCACAGTGGGTTATACAGAGGAGGAGAGGAAGAGGAGAGAGATTAAGGGACAGAAAGAACAAGAATAAAGGTGCAGCAACAAAGGCAAGGAGCAGGAAGAAGGGGGAAAGTAGGAGAAATAGCACACAAGGTTGGAAGATTAGGACAGAATTATAGAGAATGACTACAGAAGTTAAAACTGGATTACAGGTTGTGCATAGATCTAGTCTATCACAGACTCTATTGGGTGTTAGTAGCATTGCTGCAGTGCAGCTACTCCAGAGGAGGAAATGTCTAAAAAATTTGAAAAATTTCATGTAGTGTAGCAGCAGAACTTTGTTTTTGATTGACGGCGTTTGGCATAAAAAACGTCCCGCTTAGCAGGTGCATAAATATTTAGCTGGTTTAGTATTATTAGAGGAGATTTCATATTCAGATGTCATATTCAGTCCAAGTTTAAAAAGGAGGTAAAGGCCCAGTCATCTGGCAGCAGTTTTTTTTCGTTTTTTTGTTTTGTTTTTTGTTTGTTAATTTTGACATAACGAGACACTGAACACCTGTTGTAGTCACTGATTTAGACAAGCAACATGACATCATGTTGGATGTTGGAGCTAGAATTAATTCTCCGACCCTGATTCACAAAATAAAAGTGACAGATAATGTATAAAGATTATTGGAATCCGAATGTGACAACAAATAGAGAAGTGGATATTCTGTGAGAGGCTCCTAGCAAAATGGAGAATAGAAAGCAAAAATAGAATATTTAATGGGAAAGAGTAGATTCAGAGGGGCGGCCAGGCCAGGTCTATAGGTAGTGATAGGGAGAGAAAGGGCCTTGTAAAGTTCTGTGTCTGCCTTCTCACCAACCCACAGGCCTGATCCCATTCTCTCTTTTGCCCTCAGTCCTGCATTCAGTCCGTTATTACACTCTGCAGAATGTTGATTTTGGGTGACTTTTTAAATTGTTTTTTTTTTTACGTTCAAATTAATTATTCCTACAAAATCATTGCATGGCACTGAACATAAATGATGTGCTGCAAAAATTGTCTAAAAATATGAACGTAATTCCTGGGGAGAGTGCGGCTAGTCCTCCTCAACCCTTCTTCTCCCATCCCCCAACCTTCCCCCCTCTTCACCCTATCCTCTTTTCTGCCTGTTGAGATATCTCTCCTGACCACACATTATGCTTTAATCTCATTCATGCTCCCTTTTTTCATAGCAGCTTCTGAGTTTGCAGGCACTGGTCTGGAGTATCTGCTGTACTTTTACAATTCCCCCTGGGCTTGAACTTCTTGAGCTCTAATTCTGTGTTTGTGCACTACCTTTAGTCCCATGTTCACTATAAGAGAAACAAATAGACGGACTTCCAAGTGTAATCTTTTAAGCTACACCTCTACTCTATAATACCTCTCCTGTGATTGCCTGTGAGGGGCTATTTAAGATGCTTGTTTCTGGGACTTAGACATTTCATAATCACTGTATGATCTCGTTTAATGGGTTTAGGCTTCTTTCATTCAGTGGGGCTCTTGCAAGGAGGAGCAGTTTCATTGAAATGTTTGCACGAAAGACAAGAGGGGTCTTAAATATAAATCAATTTCTTTTAAAAATATTACTATTGCATGTACTGCTGAAATCAATATTAATATAAATAAGAATATATTCCAGTATCATTTTATATAATGAAAAATCTTTACATTTTAAGAAATGTTGCTAGATGTTTAATTCAATCACCTATATTACATGATTATGTATTAAATCAGAAGAAATAAACATATAAAACTAACAGTCAGTTTTCAGTCACAGTTTGCTTAGAATCCTTAATTTGGACTGTAGAATTTTTGTTAAACAACAAAATGCTATGATCATAATTTTGGTTTCATCAAATTTTTATACATGTTGGAATAGAATTATTTGCCAGAATTGCAGCAGCTGCCATGATATTTGGTTTATTGTGCTCTGTGGTTCTCTGAAGCATGTCAGTTTGGTAGTCAAAGCAATAGTTTTGGAAAATATCTTTATTTGCTTTCTTGCTGAGAGCTAGATCCAAAGATCAATATCACTCTCAAGTTTGTACAGTAAGTATAAGGCTAAAGCCAAGAAATAGAAGACACAGAAATAAATAGTCAAGAAAGAACATAGTCCAAACAAACAAGATATTACATATTAATTAGAGACCTTCATAGGTGCTGTTGGGTGGATGTTGTTAACCTCCAGACAGGACCAGGCTAGTTGTTTCCCCTCATTTCCAATTTTTATGCTAAGCTAAGCAAAGCTAACTGGCTGTTGGCTGTAGCCATATATTTACTGGACAGAACTGAGAGTGGGATTGCTTTCATCTTACTTTCCGCTAGAAAGCGAATAAGTGTAATTCCCATAATCGCAAACTATACCTTCAAGTTTCTTTCCAAAGAGTTAAAGAAAATCTTATTAAGGAGACGTTTCATCTGGTAACTGTGGAACTGTGGTATTTTTGTCATCATTAGTTGTTGGTGACTGTAAATGTAAAGATATTTCTCCGACATAGTCATTGTGGGTATGTTTAAACTAACTGCTTTCAGTAGTCATGGGAGGTTCGCTTGTTATAAAATGAGTCACATCACATTGGGAAGTAAATGTGGGGCCAGAGCTGAGGCAAAGGGAGAAAATGAAAAGGAGGTTTTTTTTAGGCAAAAAAGAGAGGGGATCTAATCCAGAGCTATTCTCCCCATTCTCACTCATTGCTGCTTCCCCAGACAGATTACTGGGCTTTGAACGCGCCCTCTGCAGAGGCAGATTTTTAAAATGGGGGCCACTGGATGGCATTGGGGGGGGCATTGGGGGGGGGGTATAACTCAGAGAGGGAGATTAGTATTGCTGCAGTGTGTGTGTGTGTGTGTGTGTGTGTGTGTGTGTGTGTGTGTGTGTGTGTGTTTGAGAGAGAGAGAGAGAGTAACAGAATGAATATTTTTGAGTTTTTATCAGTGTATGTTTGTGCACTGTATGTTCCCATGTGCTGGTATTTATTCAAAATGATAAACGTTTGAAAGGTATGACAGAACAGTCTCATCCGCTCCTATCCATCCCCTCATTTCTTTCTACCTTTCTCCCCTCCCTCCCTCCCGCTTCATTCCCCTCTGACGTGATATAGTTATAATCCACTCAGACATGTTCTGATATTCTGTTTTTTTTTTTTGTGTTTGTTTTTTTTTTTTTTTTGCTTTCTGTTGAGTGTTGGCACTCACCCACACACTGACTTTCACTCTCTCTCTCTAAATCCCTCACTCTATCTATTTCTACTTTCCCCAGAGAGAGAGAGAAAGCTACTGTATGGTCTACTGTCTCTGTGGCAGCCATTATGTGAATCTGCTTGTTTGTTTATTTGTTAGTCTCTGTTTGTTTGTTCATCTGTGTATCTAGTAAAGATGGCATGATAATGCGTGTCTGTGTCTTTCTGCTGGTATGCATATCCATCTGAGTACATTTATTTTGTCAGATGGAGAGTAAATATTGTATCTCTATGTGTATTATGTTCTTGTATGACTGTCTCTATTTGTATATAAGAGTTTATGCACGTGGGTGCGTGTTTCTGCGTGTGGCAGCTGGGTGCTGTGTGGTCCACGGTGGGTGCTCCTTGTTCTCTGCAGGCCAGGTGTCTCTCCACTCTGCTTCCCTGCTTCCCAGAGCCCTGCAGACTGTTTGATCTCAGGATGAACTGTGAAAGTGTTTGTTCTGACGCTGCATGCGTTTTGCCTGCCATTTAAATCCAAAAGAGGAGTATCAGGAGGCCAAAGAAGAAAATACTCTCAGTACACAACAGACTAAAGACTAAACAAGAGACACCACATCATCCCCATGTGTTGCTCAGTTGACCAATAATAACTAGTTTTATGATAACATTGTATTGAATGTAGGACTGGGTATCACACTTCAATGCCTTCAGGGTACTGACCAAAAACTGTCTGCAGCTCACAGTTTCCAAAAGTGCAGAAAGCTGGCACCACTAAATGTCTGGTCAAATTTGTTATCCTCTTCAACCCTCACCGACAATTTACCAAAATGTCCTTAGTTTTAGTCCTGGGGGGGGCATCTTTCTCTGCCTCATCTCCTGTCATCTCTGTGACAAAGGCTTAAAATGCTCCAAAAAATACTTTGGGAGCATATAGACAAAGGTCTTGTAAGGCAACTTATGTTTAGATTACAGTTTTTTGAGAACTTTGACCTTTTCTTTAGGAAAATATGTTTGTATTTCTAAAAGAAAGGTATTGACATTATTATTATTATTATTATTATGTTGGTATATCAAAATTCAGGTTTCATATTGGCATCAGTAAAAACTTCAAACCATACAAAGCCTAAATTGAATGCTATATGGCAACTAGAATCAACACACAATGTATGAGAATGAGTTATTAGTAGCGTATCTTAAGCTCAATCAAGATGATATGTGGATGATTCTGGATGTTTCTATGCAGCACACTGGTTAAAGCTAAAAGATGGTTTTAATAGTTTTATAAATAATGACTTTGTACTTGCCTACATGCCTTGTAAACATGCCTACATCAGCTACATATACCTTTTTGTTTGACTTTATTATCCATATAATATTAATCAGATACAACAACTAAGCTCTCCCACTTTTCAAGCCTCCGTAGCTGTTTTTGGCCTTCTGCCATCCTCACTACAAAGATTAGACATGTTGTGTGGGCGCTGACGTCATGTATCTGTCTCATTGCAAATGTTTTCCTTTCATTGCAGTGTGATGTGTGACTACCAATCAATGGATTAGCAGATTCAGGCCACACTCTTCGTTGTTGTCATTTTCTGTTCTGTTCTTGTTAGATATCCATTCATTGCTGCTGAATAAAATCCAAACGGCAATGTTGCCTTACTGACAGAGCCATACCTCGTAGGCGTGAAAATACCCACAATGCAACACTCAGCGTTGCTAATCCTATTGGCTGCTGACAAATCAGCAACATGCTGCAGTATATGCGTCACTGCCGCACAGAGTGCCAGAACAAGGCGAGGCTAAATGCTTAACTACACCTTAAGCTTGTCAGCTATGAATGAACTGGAGGACACAGAATGGAGCTGGGCCTAGATAAGAGGCTCTTGTTAGTGTGCAGGAGTGTGTGTGGTTCCCTGCATGTGTGTGCGTGTGTGTGTGTGTCTGCAGTATGTTGGTATCAGGGACTGCATGTGAGTGTTGTTTGAGGGGAGAACCTCCCCGCTCCTCTGGTGAAGTTGAATTAGCAGAGCTTATTGAACGATTCCATGTTAATACTGCCAAATACAGTTCCTTAATCTACCATGATTCCCTGTGCAGCATGGTCTTACTGCTTAAGAGTACTCCGCTTACTCTTCTATCGCATACATTAACTTTTACTCCCCTCCGAGTTTAAAGCAAGAGTGGAGTTTTGGGGAGCTGAACAGACCCGAAGGGAAGGAAATTTAAAGAGAGACACTGTACAACAAAAGAAGGGAAGAGAAGGACGTAATACATTTAAAAAAAAAAAAAAGGGAAACGTGGAGATGCTGCCGCCACAACCAGCAATAGGCTGAGAGCTAATTGACTGGTATGGTTTTTCCACAGTGTGAAAGACAGTGGTACCCATGATCTGATGATTCAGTTCACAACCACAGTTGCATCAACTTGCAAAAGCATCAGAAAGCAGCCAGCCATTTTGATTCCCCATTAGGTACAAACACAGGAACAATGCTGCTACTACACACACAAAACAGCATAATATACCTCCATTGACCTGGTTACATGGGTATGGGGGGGGTGTAAAGAACAAGAAAACAAGGGGCAGAGACGAAGGAGGGGGTTCAGGGCCCAGGATTTAATTTCCATTTTGCGCTGCGAGATAAGTCAGGCTGAATGAGCTGACAGAGAGAGATGGAGGGACCCAGGGAGCTATGAGAGCTGGGGCACAGAGAACAGGGGAGTGAAGAGGAGGAGAGAGAAAGGGGCAGGAAGGCAGAAGGAGGAGGCGGAGGGTAAACAACTGTGGAAAGAAGGGGTATCCTGCAGATCCTGTCAGGCTAGATACATTAAAGGAGGAGAGCATCAGTGTGAGAGGTGATGAAGGAGAGAGGGGTGAAAGTCTTCTGTCAGCCCTGGGATTCCTTTGGAGGTGTGTGTGTGTGTGTGTGTGTGTGGTATCAGGGACTGCATGTGAGTGTTGTTTGAGGGGAGAACCTCCCCGCCTCCTCTGGTGAAGTTGAATTAGCAGAGCTTATTGAACGATTCCATGTTAATACTGCCAAATACAGTTCCTTAATCTACCATGATTCCCTGTGCAGCATGGTCTTACTGCTTAAGAGTACTCCGCTTACTCTTCTATCGCATACATTAACTTTTACTCCCCTCCGAGTTTAAAGCAAGAGTGGAGTTTTGGGGAGCTGAACAGACCCGAAGGGAAGGAAATTTAAAGAGAGACACTGTACAACAAAAGAAGGGAAGAGAAGGACGTAATACATTTAAAAAAAAAAAAAAAGGGAAACGTGGAGATGCTGCCGCCACAACCAGCAATAGGCTGAGAGCTAATTGACTGGTATGGTTTTTCCACAGTGTGAAAGACAGTGGTACCCATGATCTGATGATTCAGTTCACAACCACAGTTGCATCAACTTGCAAAGCATCAGAAAGCAGCCAGCCATTTTGATTCCCCATTAGGTACAAACACAGGAACAATGCTGCTACTACACACACAAAACAGCATAATATACCTCCATTGACCTGGTTACATGGGTATGGGGGGGGTGTAAAGAACAAGAAAACAAGGGGCAGAGACGAAGGAGGGGGTTCAGGGCCCAGGATTTAATTTCCATTTTGCGCTGCGAGATAAGTCAGGCTGAATGAGCTGACAGAGAGAGATGGAGGACCCAGGGAGCTATGAGAGCTGGGGCACAGAGAACAGGGGAGTGAAGAGGAGGAGAGAGAAAGGGGCCGGAAGGCAGAAGGAGGAGGCGGAGGGTAAACAACTGTGGAAAGAAGGGGTATCCTGCAGATCCTGTCAGGCTAGATACATTAAAGGAGGAGAGCATCAGTGTGAGAGGTGATGAAGGAGAGAGGGGTGAAAGTCTTCTGTCAGCCCTGGGATTCCTTTGGAGGTGTGTGTGTGTGTGTCTGCAGTATGTTGGTATCAGGGACTGCATGTGAGTGTTGTTTGAGGAGAACCTCCCGCTCCTCCGGTGAAGTTGAATTAGCAGAGCTTATTGAACGATTCCATGTTAATACTGCCAAATACAGTTCCTTAATCTACCATGATTCCCTGTGCAGCATGGTCTTACTGCTTAAGAGTACTCCGCTTACTCTTCTATCGCATACATTAACTTTTACTCCCCTCCGAGTTTAAAGCAAGAGTGGAGTTTTGGGGAGCTGAACAGACCCGAAGGGAAGGAAATTTAAAGAGAGACACTGTACAACAAAAGAAGGGAAGAGAAGGACGTAATACATTTAAAAAAAAAAAAAAAAGGGAAACGTGGAGATGCTGCCGCCACAACCAGCAATAGGCTGAGAGCTAATTGACTGGTATGGTTTTTCCACAGTGTGAAAGACAGTGGTACCCATGATCTGATGATTCAGTTCACAACCACAGTTGCATCAACTTGCAAAAGCATCAGAAAGCAGCCAGCCATTTTGATTCCCCATTAGGTACAAACACAGGAACAATGCTGCTACTACACACACAAAACAGCATAATATACCTCCATTGACCTGGTTACATGGGTATGGGGGGGGTGTAAAGAACAAGAAAACAAGGGGCAGAGACGAAGGAGGGGGTTCAGGGCCCAGGATTTAATTTCCATTTTGCGCTGCGAGATAAGTCAGGCTGAATGAGCTGACAGAGAGAGATGGAGGGACCCAGGGAGCTATGAGAGCTGGGGCACAGAGAACAGGGGAGTGAAGAGGAGGAGAGAGAAAGGGGCAGGAAGGCAGAAGGAGGAGGCGGAGGGTAAACAACTGTGGAAAGAAGGGGTATCCTGCAGATCCTGTCAGGCTAGATACATTAAAGGAGGAGAGCATCAGTGTGAGAGGTGATGAAGGAGAGAGGGGTGAAAGTCTTCTGTCAGCCCTGGGATTCCTTTGGAGGTGTGTGTGTGTGTGTGTGTGTGTGTATGTTTGTGTGCATGAGTTTGAGAATTTTCATTATGTCAAAAAATCCAAATTGTAGATAGCCCGTATTCACGCAATCCTCAGGGAGGTGTTGAACGATTTAAACGTTTGCTATTCTTTCTCTCTCCCTCGTACGTGTGTGTGTTTGTCTGTGTGTGTGAGTGTGTGCGTGTGTGTGTGTCTATAGGAACTCTCAGATGAACCCTACTCATTCGTACGATGTTGACAGTAGCTTCAGGACTTTTGCTGACAGCAGAATATTTACTGAGTGTGTTTTGTTTTGTTTTTGTGCATGTGTGTGTGTGTGAGTGTGCGCTTGCTTCTGTTCTTAGGGGATTCTATTGTTACAGTTTCTTTTTCATCACTTCGTAGATTTTCTGCTTGTAATATTTATTGAACATACAAATATTATACCGGAGTGAAGGTTATATGCTGTAGATATGTTAGGTCTGAATTCAGAGAATGATACAACAGCCAACAACAGACTTGGGATGCTGTGTTTCTGCTTTCTGTGTGCGTCTGTTTGTACTCAGCTGTCTTATCCAAGCAATCCTGGCCTGGGCTAGATTACTTTTTCCTTCCCTGCGATTACAACTTCCCTGTGTTTAAAAGAAAATAGAGGCAGGACGTGGTGGCTGAAAAGTGTAACGGATATGAAATTAGCAAGTAGACTTGGGGCTGAGAGGTTGATGGCTGTAGGGAGTGAGGGAGTAATACTAGCTTAAAAGCGGGTGAAAGGTCACTCATAGAGACTTAAAGGAGCTGTCCCGGTGCTGTTTGCATAATCTGACACTAGGAGCTCTCCGCGGTGCTGAAGGCAGCACGAGCTCCCTTTGCTTCCACTTACAGTCCTTCCCTTCTTTAAGGCAATTCCAGAGCTGTATTGACATCGCTTCACATTATTGCAAGGTGCCAATAAATCCTCCCTTTATTAGACCTTGTGTATTGATTCATTTTTTTTTTCTTACCTCAGATCTCTAACTCTCTTTTCCCGTTGCTGCTTAATCCCTGCAATTTTTTCTTTCCCTCTTGCTTTCTCCTTCTTCTTAATTCCAAGGGAAATGTCAAGCTCTATCTCTGTCGCGAGTCCGTGAACTCCGTAGAGGGAGAGGGGAATGGTCTGAGGGGGGAGTACCAAGACCCCCTTCTCTGGGGCTTAAAGTGAGGGATTTGCCTAAATGCCATCAAGGCTTTGATAGTAGCACCGATAGGATTGAGGCAAAGGGAATGATATTTACATTTTTCGTATGTCCTCATCACAGTCGGACGGAGATGCAGCTAATTATTTCTGGGCCAGCAGTGTCCATAGTTTGTACTCTAATTCTGCGTGCCTCTTTGAACGCACACATTTGTGAGTAAATTCTTTCCTTTGTGTTGCTTGATACTGATATGATGTCGCACGCACACACAGGCACGTATCTGAAAATGCTAAACAGGTGGGAGATAAGCTTGAGTGATTTGCTGTGCAGGTGTGTGCATATGTGTGTATGTGCACCTGTGTTCCCCTGAGGTGTGACTCCCAATGTGTGTTGATATAAATTTGTGTGTGTGTGTGTGTGTGTGTGTGTGTGTGTGTTTGATGTGTGGGTGTGATGTTAATCAGGCTGTCACACTAAGATGGACTCCTGCCGAGAAAAGCCTGTTGTGTTTGGACTTCTCTACAGGACACCCCTTCACATACATAAAAAGCACAAACACACACACACACACACACACACACACACACACACACACACACACACACACACACAAACACACACACATATACACAGTCGTTTCGTCTTTGTCTTTGTTTTCCCTTTTTCTCACCGAGCCTGTGTGCTGAGCTGACAGATGAGATTGAGGCCTTATAGTACCCGGGGACTCTGGTCTTGAAAGTTAAACTCAGTCAGAAAGTGTCTTTCAGGTCTTCCTGTACAGGTCCACCGCTTTGGTCCAAACTGAAATATCTCAACAACTACTGGATGGATTGCCGTGAAATTTTCTACACATTCATGATCCTGAGAGGATGAAACTTCCTGACTTTGGTGAACCCCTGACATTTCCTCTCCCAACACCATGAGTCTGACATAAGAGGCTGACAAATGATAGCATGATAAAATAGTAGGGTAAACATTATACCTGCTAAACTTCAGCGTGTTAGCATGTCATTGTTCGCATGTTAACATGCTAATGCTAGCATTTAGCTCAAAGTGCCCCATGCCTACGCACAGCCTGAGAGAGCCAGAAGCATGACTGTCATGTTAAAAAAGGAGCAGGTCAGTTTGAATCGATATTACCTGCCCATTTTGTTGCCAAGAACACACTGACCATTGTAGTTTAATGTAAACAAGGTCTCTTTCAACAAGCAAGCACAGGTCAAAATATAATGAAAGCGAGGAGAAAAATGGGGCAAAAAAACCTCGAGTTGCTGATTATGCACTAGAGTCCTTCTAGGTTAAAAAAAAGAGAAGTGCATAAACTACAGCGTAGTTACATCGCAAGTGGTATTTTCAAATTCTTGTATTGACTTTTTTTTTTAAAATTCAGTTTTCAACAGGTATTAAATCAAAATACAATTAACTTCTCAGATCAAAAGAAAATTAACAAGAATAATGAACCGTACAGTATGTACATATAAGAAATGATTGTGGTGAATGCATTATGAAAATAAGAAGAAAAAGAAAGTGAGAAAAAAAGAGGAGGAGAACAAGCGGGGATGGCACCACAGCATGCGATACAGTAGGAGAGTAACAGCTTCTTTCACCACCTATTCTCACACATACCACAGCTGTCTGCGATGTCATCATGTGCACATCTGTACACACATAGAGCCCAAAAGGAAATTGTCACCTTGGTTTACACTTACACATCATACATTCTTCTTCATGCTCACGCAGGAATGAACACATGAGCCTGCACACACACAGACACAGACACACAGACACACACTGGCCCTCAGGGGTGTAATTTGTCCTCTGTTATCCGTTAGTGCAGGTGGACGAAGCAAACAGGAGAAACAGGAAATGGCAAATGAGAGAGAGGAAATCAAAGAGAGATATAGTTTGTTGTCGGTAGCTGCAGGATAGAAGAGAGAGAGAGAGAGAGTGAGTATGACAGAAAAAAAATATCAATAGGATGCATGTGTGCAGCATCTTCAGCATGTTTTCGATTTTTTTTTACTCTGAATGCCACCCTGTGTAAAAGCAAGTGGTAACAGACAGCACGCCCTAAGGCTGCAAAGGCCAGTGAACCCTCAGCATTTGCATTATTAGATGTCCACTTGCATCTTCTTTACAGCTGTCAGGGTTACGCTGTGGAGGGTAGACACTGGCATTTCTGATCGGCCAGTTAGCCTTGACCTCACGTTTTTTTTTTTTTTCCTCTGTTGCACATCAACAGACACAATCACACACACACGTATACATACATGTACACACACACACACACACACACACACACACACACACACACACACACACACTAGTGTATGATTTTTGTATTCCAGAGAAGACTTCCTGTTCTTTTTAGCTGGAGATAAGTTGCTTGCTATTTGATTTATATCTCCAATGTAAATGTTCCGTGTAGATATGCAGCATTCTGTTGGGGAAAAGAAATATCAGATCAGTTACTGAAGGGAGCCCATTTACATTTGCTTCTAAAGCTTCAAAATAACAACAGCATAAGCAACAACAGCACTAACATTGTCGTCATCAAAGCCATTACTGGGACGGATTCCCACTCTGGAGAGCAGTGCATGGCGGGAGAAGGTCACCCTGTTCTGAGAATCGGCTGCTTCATTTCCCTGAGTGCTGCTTGAGTGACTGCTTCAGTGTGTGTGTGTGTGTGTGTGTGTGTGTGTGTGTGTGTGTGTGTGTGTGTGTGTGTGTGTGTGTGTGTGTGTGTGTGTGTGTGAGAAGTAGAGTGAGTGATGTCAGGGCCCTGAGCAGACAGCCTTTTTTCTGTTGCTGTTAATCACACTCCTTCTCTGGAAGAAGCAAAGTCCTTTACTATACTTTCTACCTCCTCTGTCCAACACTTAAGGCAGCCCTTTGTCTGTTTCTCTACTGGGCCTCCTTCCTCAGCTGCTTGGCGTTTTTTTGTTTTTGTTTTTGTTTTTTTTGTACCCCCACGCCTACATGGATCGATGCTGGATCTGTCTTCACTCTTTCATTTACTCACTAGTTCCTCTCTGCCTTCCTTCTTACCTCACAGCTGATGCTTCACATCCTTAACGTGAACCTCCCTAACCTCTAATCTTAGATGTTGTATAGTTGTGTTGACTGTGTGTTTTATTTAAAATCAAATATGGTTTGGTTTCAGACTGTTGGTCGGACAAAACAATTAATCTGAAGGCATCACCTCGGAATTTGGGAACTCCGGATTGGCTTTCTATTCTATGTTCTAACATTTTATGTACTAAAGGATTAGTAGATCTATTCCAAATTAGTATATATATGAAAATAATTGTTAGTTGTAGCCTTGGAAGAGAGCATTACTTGTTTTCAGGGTTGTCTTTCCCTTTCTGTTTTTCTCTCCAAATACCAGGACAGACACACAAACAAACAAGCAACCACACATTCACTTCACACTGAAGACACTGTACTACTTTTCATAAGGGACCACCACTTGTTAACTTGACAGGCTGGTAGAGCAGCTGCCCATACACCATATGGCACTGGGACACAGACAAAACACAGTTACAGAGGGAGGGACAGATATATATAGGCGATTCAGGAATAGTGAATGAGAGAGAGCATGTAGGACTTGATAATATCATTATAGCACAGCGAATCTCTCTCAGAAATGGGCAGCAGCAAAAGTAAAGCCGATAAAATGTTCTGGCTGACATTCTCAACGGTGCAGTATAGATAGACATTCATCCACACGCAGTTAATACACGCACAGTCCCTAAATAATTACATGCCAAAATTTAGTTTCTCTCATACACTCATTTGTAACAAGGAAATGAACACTGATATCACGACAAGGTCACTGCAGCGTCTCGTCTCGAAATTGTTTTCAGATGTTTTTTTTTGTTTGTTTTTTGTTTTTGGCAAATTTGTGTATGTTACTTCAGTGGCCAATGCCGCACTTTGTCTGAACTTCACCTCTCCCCTCCTCCTCCTCCACCTCTCTTCAGTGCCAGATGGTGCAGCCCATCACTGTTAACAGGCAGAGATGGGGAGAAGGAAGAACAGTGAGATGGGGATAGCCAGGCAGGCAGGCCATGTATTATTAATTATGAGTAATAGAGGTTTGTATGGCTGTATACATTATTGAGGCCAGGTCCTTCGGAGGGCAGTTAAGCTGAAGTGGCGCTTGGCTTAATGGATTGGGACAGAGTCAGGCAGAGAGCACATTTACCAAGCGCTGAGTGTAAAGTTAACACCTGTTTATGCCACGTTGCAGATGAATATAAATCTGAAACTTTTAAAGTAATTCACACTAGGGTAGTTCAAATGTGTGGTGAAACAATCCTGCAAAGTTTCAAGATATATCACTGTCTATGGTTAAAAATAAGAAATTTCATCACAATTCATTTCATTAAATTTCTCAAGTCATGGTGTGTAGTGCACAGAATGGTGTACTGATGTACTTTAAAATTAGTCCAATGGGTAATCTCTGATTCATGTAGCGTGCGTGTGCGTGCGTGCGTGTGCTAGCAAATGCTTAACACGAAGCTGGGTATTGTTGGAAGAGTTTTCAAACGAATGCAAATACCATAATGATACCAAAATCATCTTATAATGATATGATACCAAAATACCTTCCTTTCCTGAGTACACATATTAGTAATGTAGCCTAAATTAAGTACAGGTTAGAACCAACAAAATTTTCCTGAATACCATATACATTTAATTCTGCATCTACTCAAAGAAAAACTAAACCAAAATAAAGAATCTGACCGAGCATCAAATACCAACTTAAGTGTTGTGTCATGGACATTGGAAAAAGACTGAGGTTTGATACCCAGCACTTACTGAAACCGAGTCACAGCACATTTCTGTCAACTCGGCATGAGCCCTATTCATATTCTTCACCAGTGTAAGTGTTTGTGTGTGCTCTCACCATATCATATGAACTACACATTCTGGACTGTGCATTCTGCCTGGATACACTCTTTACATGAGACTTAGCAAACTGTTGTACTGTAAAGATAAGTCATATTTACAGTCTGATGCGATCTGTCTTCCATTTATAGTTTGTGGTCCTAATATTGCTGACGATATCTGCCTGCCTTTCACAGCAGAGATCTAATCTGATATTATTAGAATTGTTTTGTAGCCTGCAATAGCATGGGGTGTTGGCTTTCCTCCTGCTTCTTGTGTAGGTGTATAAAAACATGACACTGATATAGAGAATCTGATGAGGGCTGTTGAGAATCTTAATGTGTTTGCTGTTGCAAGTAATCTTATACTTTGTATCGGCTGACTACACACACACATGCGCCCACACACAAAAACACACACACACACACACACACACACACACACACACACACACACACACACACACACACACACACACACACACACACACACACACAGAGCTGTTGGACTGCACAACTTGGAGAAGTGTGAATGTTGGTTTGAGTAGGAGGAGTGTCGGTGATGCTTTCAGCTCAGTGGCAGGTCCTGTCATTGGAAAGAACAGTATCACTCTGCATTTACATTGATCCTTATTAGGTCTGGAGATTAAACCCTCTGCAAGTGCGAGCTAGCTACACCAAGGCTGCAGTGCCTTGCAGTTTCACCATATACCACTCATACACACACACACACACACGCACACAAGCGCTGACACACACACACACACACACAGACACACACACACAAGCGCCGACAAAGACACACACACACTCAGTCACTCAACACTCTTGCAGTCATGCTTCAGTGTTAATCTAAGAAAGTCACCGGGAGAAATTTCTCTCTGTGCCTTTTTTTTTTTTTTTTTTCCTGAGGATTTTCTAATTCACACTTTCACAGCAAGTCAGTGTTTCTTGTGATATATTTGGCTTGCAGGAATTCCCTGCTCATGTAATTCAGTTTTTAGAATAATTAGTTTTTTAATCAGCAAAAGTTGCTTTTAGAATATTATTATATATATTTTTTTCTTTTTAATGAAAGCATTGGGTGTTTTTTACTTGAAACCAGAAATTATTATTAATTTTCATTTATTTCTTTTAAATTTTTTAACTTTCTTTCAACGCTAAAAGTATTGTACCTCAGCCACAAATCACAACCTTCCATTCATTCAGAGAGGAGGAGCCATTTGCAGCTGAGTACGATGGGTGGGATGGAGGTCTCCAGGTTAACAGAACAGGGTATGTGGTGTTGTCATGTTGTACAGTTTCCATTTATATTATGGGCTGTTTGTTTCCTAACCCTGCGATGCAGTGTCACCCTGGCAACTAGCGCAGTGGAGAGCACAGAATTGCAACATCCAGAGCGTGTGTGTGTGTGTGTGTGTGTGTGTGTGTGTGTGTGTGTGTGTGTGTGTGTGTGTGTGTGTGTGTGTGTGTGTGTGTGTGTGTGTGTGCGTGTGTGTGTGTGTGTCGGCGCTTGTGTTTGAGTCACACAAAAGACCAACATGAGAGCAAAGAAAAGTGAAGGTGGAGAGGGGGAACAAATACACTTACATACAAATGGCCTCAAGCACAAACAGTGCAGCAATATTTTGACCTAACAAAATTCCATATCCATTAAATTTCTCTGCAGCCGGTGACACAGGTGGCTTTGAAAGTGAGTTGACTTTCAGTTGACAGATTTCTAAGAGGGAGCCATCCGAACCTGCTTTTGAGCATATATATATCCATATCAGCCCATATCATATTGTCTGTAATATTCTACTAATATGCTCTTGTGGATATGTAGTGTGCTTGCTTGTGCTTAAACAGTACAAGCAAGCACACCCACTCTTTACATGTTTGAATCTGAATGTGACTAATATTGTGTGTTATCAGCCTCTACTTCGCAGACCACCTCTTCTGTACTGATAATGTAGGGTTTATGTATTCTCTTCCCCAAAGGAACAAGAGGCTGAAAACACAGGGATCATATACTGTATATACATATTTACACTTACATCACAGGAACATGGAGAAGGAAGAGCGAGGCAGACTGACAGAGAAAGGAGGAGAGCGAATATCATTTGCTGGGTGTCTCATTTTGTGTATTCTACAGAG
Organism: Xiphias gladius; assembly: GCF_016859285.1. Taxonomy (NCBI): domain Eukaryota; kingdom Metazoa; phylum Chordata; class Actinopteri; order Istiophoriformes; family Xiphiidae; genus Xiphias; species Xiphias gladius. Next base: position 11,955,345 of record NC_053407.1, on the reverse strand, counting down.
AGTAGAGAGATAGGAATCAGGGTGTGTTTCTGTTCTGACATGGACGAAGAGCTGCAGAGCACAGACCAGAGATAGGAGGAGGAAGAGAAGGCGAGTCAAGAGGGGGAGGTGTGTGTGTGTGTGTGTGTGTGTGTGTGTGTGTGTGTGTGTGTTGGGGGGGGGGGCAAGGGAGAGCATATGAGAGATACAGATCAGGACCTGGAAGCTGTTCTCTTGTGTCCTGTCATAGATGAGAGGCGAGGTGATAAGGAGAAAGAGGAGAGCAGAGAGAGAGAAGAGGGCATGGAAATGGAGGGGTGAAGAAAGGGCAACACCAGGCATTTTACTATTTGTTCACAAATGGAGCAGTGGGTTAAGGGATCAGTGCGGGAGAAAAATGTCAGAGAACAAGAGAGTTCAGCGGAAAAACGTTTGGTTCAAATGTTCTTTTTCTGCATCAAGCAACTCCCAAATGGTGTTTCGCTGTCGCTGTAGCTCTTTCAGAGCAATGTAAATGTGAATGCAGCGTGAAAATACCAACATTTAAATGCAATGATCATCAGAAGATGCCTCATTGACTACCATATAAGCCCATGCAGATTTTTTCAAGTTTAGGGTTACATGTTTTTCCGGTAGCTCACTTAAAAATGTCATAACTTCATTACTCAATTCATAGATGTATTCGTGTTAGCACACTTAAATGCGGAGTGTAGTATTTGTAATTTCCACTTTTTCATCACAAATTTGTATTTAAGTACAGCCACTCCTTACAGAATCATCTTCCCTGTAATGCCATACATAGTGTGAGTGTATTGCTGAAGTGTGTGACATCTGGCATTACACTTCTCCACAGTGTGAAATCAGTCATGCTGTTGCCCGGTAACGCATGATGCCCGCTCCGTGTTTACTTTGACAATGATGTTGCTGTGATTGAGCTGTCAAGTGATGGACCGGTGGAACTCATCACCCGTCCGTCCGTCCATCCATCCATCCATCCATCCATCCATCCATCCATTGCATCTGAGCAAGATGCACAGATTGACTTGGCAAATTAAACTGCAATAATAACTGAAAGAAACCCAACAGTACTTTTGTAAGTGTATGTAAAGTATTATATCAAGAGAAAATTACACTTCCTGTTGAATCTAAGAGCAACACAGAGTGTATGGCTAAGTGATGTGATGCATAAAGAAACGATATGCTTGGAAGTCACAACTCTTATTTTTAAATATCATAGTGACATGAAAAATGAGAAAGAATATGTTTAAATATGATAATGTCACTGTGAATTTGCTAAACCCTGACAAATACTTTTTAAGTCCTTGTAAGGTTCTTATAGAAATATAAGAACTATGTTCGCTTAGTTCCACAGCACTAAGCTGCATTTGTTGATGGCATTTCCCCCCAGCATATTTCTTGCCTCTAACACACACTGAACCAGCAGGCTATAAAGTTTATTCAAGTGCAGCCTCATTATTTTGTTCCTGTAAAAAACCTCTTTACATCCTTGATGAATAAATCAAGTAGCCTTAATAGCTTGCTGTCCATTATTTGGACATTTGGCTATTAAGGTTATGGGTTAGTGATTGTGAGCCAAATTACATCTGTAATGCAGTTCTGCTGTGTAATAGAACACATCTCTTGCCACTTTCATAACATATAATCTATAACCTAGTTCACACTTAATTTCTTATACAGTAGTAAATGGAATTGGTCAAATAAGCTACTTTAGAAACAAGAGGCTGTTAATGAGACCATTTAAAAGTGTGGGCGAGACAATTTCTAACTCTTAGCAAGAAAGCGAAAACACACAGTTCCCACAATGTCCAACTATTCCTTTAAACCATTGTCCCCAGTTGGATTGTTGTGCAGGAGGTTTTTAATGAGTCAGCTGGTTTTGTCCAGAGGCTGATGGATCGTACTGATGAACTGTAGCTTTATCTATCTGAAAGGAGAGGAGGTGAGAGGTGACAGTGGAATTAAAGACAGAGCAGGTATGTGAGAGCGTCTATTACTAGCTTTGATCGTTCTTTACTACAGAATGGTCACAGTGTCCCCCGAGGTTAAAAAGTGTGCTCATTTGTTCATCAGCGTTAACCTGGGTTTATGTGATACCTTCTCCGACAATTTCCTTTCCAGACGATGTGTATACTGTATGTGTTTCTAACTCTAGGACTCTGATGTGTTTAGAAAGGTTTTTCAACAGCTCTGTTTACAATAGAGTATTCCAATACATAATTGAATTTTCAAACAAATATTTGAGAGCATGAGCTATGAACAAATGTTACTTTTATTTGCATAGACACTCACATGAATAATCAGCATTGCTGGGTATCACCCTGACACCTCATTGCTGTTATTTCCAGCCTGTTTCCCAGGAGACCGACATGTAGCTGCAGGTGGGTGCAGAGGTGGGCGTTGATGCCTTCCTGCCTCCCATTGGAGCTCAAGTTCTGAAGATCACGTGCCGACATCAAACAAAGGGTTTCTCCTCATGCACAGTCACAGGCTCACAAAAATATATACGATACTGTACAGTGGGTCATGGCCCGAACGTTGGTCCTCTCTCTCGGCTAGTTGTCCCTCGTCACTTCTTGATACCTATTCAACTAGTCCTTTATTTTTTATTTTTTAAAAGTATATCATTCTTTCTCTCCCTCTACCTGTTAGCATCCCTCACCCTTTTTTCTCTCTCTCCCTCTCTCTGTTTCTCCTCTCTGGGTTTGGTTTGATTATGTTACTAAGCAGAAGTCTCCTATCAGAATGTTCATTGGAGGAGCTCATCTTTTGGTTTACCGGCTGGTATTACATAACCGCTCCCTTCTCATCTCAACACTGACTAACTTGGATCGTTAGATAAACACCACTTAAGTGGAAGCTGAAAACTCCGTGAACATTTTCACAGAGTTCACCGGTCTTATTTCCTCACATCTCCTGCTGAAAAGCCAACATGTTGCTGGGAGAGGGCAGCAGATGAAAAAGAAGGAAAAAAGACATGCAAATACACTCAATGCTCTAAGCAGATTTTTTTAATGGAGTTCAGAGTCGTCAAAAGAATTTGCTGAGCACTGAGAGGATGTCTGAGCTGCCACTGTTCATTTGAGTGCGCTCCCCCTTTTTCTTAATGTTGGATAAATATGTATTTGATGTAGACTACTGGAGAGAGTAAGTTCAAAGAGTGGGAGAAAAGGTGAGAGAAAAAGCATCGTTCTTTCTCACGCCTCACTGGACTGCCAAAGCATCACAAGGCTTCCCTCATGTGCCTCAGATATGGAGGGGACAGTTGCTAAGGCGGGGGCTTTGACGCTGCTGGTTCGTAGGTTTTGGTTGCTAAGGTGTAGAAGATGTGATCCATCCTTAGGATGTGATCTGGCTCTGGTGCTGCTCAGACAGAGGAGGAGAGAGGGAAGAGAGGAAAGCATTGAATAGACTGAAAGAATGGGATTGTTTGGGGACCATTTTTATTTACGACTGCCACTATCACTACCTCTCTCTCTGTGTTTATGTGTGTGCATCAGGTGTGTTTTTTTTTTTTTTTAAAGAGAGGGGCAATACAGTTAAAAGGCTCTGGCTCTGAACAAAGAAGCCTTAAGGCTGGAGGTGTAAGTCACATCAAACAGACTGCTGCTTCAAAGCAGCTCTATAGGTTATGCCTCATTTGGGAGAAAGACTTCAAACATACACCTAAAATACAGGACGACCAAGACATCAATACAGCCATACTGTTTGAATACTACTGGTATCAGCTGTGATGATACTTGGCTTTAGATGACTATGTTAGGTATGTATTAGCTAGGCATTTAAGGTTAGAGATGGGGTTGAAAAATACTTATGAGTCTTCAGGTTTTCAGGTTGTTCGATCTTCTGTGTGAATGCAGCTTTTGTCTCAATCAGAGCTTGCTGTTAACCTGCAAAACTCATTTTACCAATTTGATGTGTGTGTCCCCTGTGCTGCAGAAGATGCATGCATCCTCGCACACTCTCCTCCCTTCTTCTTTTCCTCCCTTCTCTCCTCCTCGCAGGAGCCTTTGAAAAATAATAGGTGTGCACTGGGAGTACTATTGATTCGGTCTTGTCGTGCTCAGGGAAAAAGTGAGCTTTATTTGGTCCAAAATACAGACCAAAGAGGGCAAAATTGGCCATGTTTTAGAGGGCCTTTCACATCCAATTTGTGTCTGTTTTCTTTTTTTTCCCCCTTTCTGCTGTTTTGTCTGCTTGTCCACTTCTGCCCATTTTTCCTCTGCTTTGCTCTGTCTGTCTTTACTTCTTGCTTGTCAGTCTTCTTTTTGTTTATGTAGTTTCTTTCTCAATTCGCTGCTCCTTCTGCAAACTCTGACCATTTCTATGCTCTTTCTCTGTTCATGCCTCTCTCTGAGTGCCACAGCTGTCTTTCCAGTGTCTGTTTTATATGTCAGGCTCAAGGTAATGCCCAGTTCTGGCCACACGCCTCCCACATGTACCACCCCTGTAGTGGCAGCTGCCTTTGTGACCTAAACCTCCGTGTCCTTACTGATTCTCCTCTCGGGTGTTCACAAATCTTGGCCATCAATCTGGCTTCATAAGTTGCTCCAGGCAGTGTAGCTCAACCTTTATCACATACACGCTCTCACAGAAATACACTTGCATGCCACACATATGAACACTGCATGTCAATGCACACAAAGTAGAGAACAGACATGCACTCTTACACAGAAACAGTGTTGCAGTGTTGGTGAACGAGAAATAGCTGGTTGTTGTGTGCCCAAGGCACTCCTACTAGCTACTGATGTAAGTTTGAGCCAAGTGGCTGCTCTTTCATGTTGCTGAGAGAGTGTGTGACCACCCATGCTAAATGTTTTGCAGACATAAGGGATGGAAAAGAAAAATGGATAGACTGAACAATAAATAGATCTGTAAGTATATAAGAGGCTGAATAAGATGATGAAATTAGGTGAAAATGAACAAGATGTGGCACACTTACATGGAGTACTTCAATGAAACTTACCAGAATGTCACTGTGTCCAGATAAACAGCACGCAGTTAAACTAAAATAAATATGAACTGAGGACATACTGAGGCACACTGATTTGAGCCAGGTCCCAAATTCGCATTATTGACTTTGATTGCTGAATGTGAACCCAGGTCAGTCTATAAGTGGGCTGCATACCACTGGTAGTCTAGCGCTGAAACAATTCTTTATTAAGTTACAGAAAATTTATCAAAAAACTTTGTTAAACAAGCAATGATTACGCTGGGTCACTGGTTCTAGCTTCCTAAATGTGGGCAATCTTCACAATGTGCAGTTAATACAATGAATAATAAAAAGAAAAATTGCCAGAAAGTCAATAATGAAGATCATCATGAAGATCACAGTTGCAGCCCTATGTCTATTCCACCTCGTCTGTTCCACTCTCTTTTAGCATCTCTGACAAGATGCATAGAGGGTCATGACCTCTACTAGAATATATACCATAAACTATTGTAGTCACCATGCAAATGTCATTCATCCTTGAATGTTAATAAAAATTGGCTTTGTCCATTTCTCAGAGTGTTGCATCAGTGCTATATCGTACCAGGGATTTGATATATATTGCAAAATTGTGGTGCTGGTATTGGGACAACCTTCACACAGTAGCTGTTGGGAAACAGCAGATGTGTGAGCGTGAGATTTGTGTTGTGATCTATAATGTGAGGCTAGGATAAGGAGCCAGCATGCCAGAAAGTTGATAATGTGTAGATGTGTACTACTTGTAGATTTGAACTCATTCTTACTCACATTTATATACACATTCCCTGGCTCCCTCCGACATGACAGCATATTGTTAGGTAGAATGAATGGGAGAGGATACATTGTGCAAGAGGGTGTTCTGTGTTAAGAATTTCTTCCTGCTCTATAAGCAGCTACCAGGATCATCACTCTGTTTAAGTTGCATAAGAGAAATAAGAAAATTTGGCCTCATTTACTTCCCCTGGGAAAGAAAAAGTGTGGAAATGGAGTTGTGGAGTGGGTGAGGGGGAGAAACACAAAACAAGGTGTCCTTGTGATCACATTGCAATACTTTGAAAGTTTGTCATGTGATTGCTCAGAGGTAGAAAAGCTTTTAGAGCACATGGGAAGAAATGGTCAGGAGGTGGGAAGAAAATGAAGGACAGAGAAAGGGAGGGAGCTGGAGAAATGGTGTGTGTTTGACTTTGACTTTAGACCTCAGATTACGCAGACGAGATTTAACCTGTCGCCTCACCCCAGACTGCAGCTTATACCTATGGTGTTGGTGGGTGAGTGTGTGTTCCACCTGTATGAATGTGTTTGTGTATCTGTTCATGCAAACCCGTTCATTTTGTGAATAAAAACAAGAATGTTTTCCTCCCTTTTTTGAACATTTCCGAATACCTGCTAGTTCACAGTATATTCAAAATTCTGTTGTACTTAAAATGTATTCTTGTCCCATGGGGGGGTACACACAATGCAACTTGTCCGTCTCTCCCCTGGAGTTGCTCTCTACCCCCCGTGCGGTTACATTGGGGAGAAGTGAGGGCCTGTCAATTTAATCCCAGAGGACACCAGCAGGTTAGCTGTCATGGAGGCCGCTTACATCTGCATGATGATAGTCACTCAGCAGAGACTTGACAGACAAAGGGGTTGACCTGGTAGGGAATCCAAGGAGAGTGATCCCTGAGCGACACAAAAGGATAGACTTGAACGAGTACAAAGGAATGATGGGGTTTGTATTGGCACAAGTGAACTTTTTAAACCACACAATTCCTGTAGGCTGCATTGGTTTAATGTGCCCTGGGAACACAAAAGATAGTGAATTATAAATGGAGGTTTTTGAACCTCAATTTTATGTATCTGTTGTTTTTCCCCTAATTTTTGTCCTTTGTGTTTGATGATAAACTGTCATTCCTTGGACCATTTTGCATGGAAATTGTTTGGCTCTTTTGATGTTAATCTTTCTTTTTGGCCCAGTCTTTTGTAACTATCACTGCTCATTCTTCAATTTATTCAAAACAACCCCCTGACATCACCCCATGAAATGTGAAACGCATGACTCCCTTTACATCAGTGGACTTTTAAAAGGGCCATTACACCAATTTTATACATGAAGTTCAATTTACTCATCATGTGGAGTACTGCTCAGCCATAAAACTGTTTCTTATGCATCTCCAGAATTTATCTTGGTTTGTGCTTGAAGACTACAAATTTATTTCAGAAATCCTGCTGTACAAAGTGGGACATGAAGTTTGAAAGAACTTGGCATTTACCAGGTAAGGGAAGTCTAATAAAAAGATGCTGTTGAGTTGCATTATGGGAATGTAGGACCCATTGTTTTTGGAGCTTGACCCATACTAGGGGCTAAAAGGGAGGGATATTTTGGCCTCTGTTGCATCAATTTTGAACGTTCTTTTTTTTAATGTGCCTGTGTTTTAAAGTTCTATATTATGTTACTGGAATAGTCCTTTAAGTCCAACCACGGTTATGTTGCATTAATCACATTGCGTGCATTATATTAAGCAGAAAATAAGGCAGATTGTTGCTTTTACCAGCAAGGCTGGGTGAAACTGTCAATATGTTAGACCCCAGTGTAAAATGATGTGCCTGTGTTCTAACCCATTACACTGGAAATCAACAATACAAGAATCCAAAAGCAAAATCGTCTGGGAGCACAGAGTCGTAGAAAATTTTACAACTATAAAGGGGTTAGAGGCGTTGTCTGATCCTGGTGAAGCCAACCAAGCCTGCTGCCTTCAGTTACACTCAGTATTTATTGGATCCATGTGATTTCAGTGTATTCATATATCAATATATTATGCCCAACATGCATTGATATATAGCATTTACCGATAACTGATTATTAAAATACATATATTATAAAAATCCCTATATCTGCACAAACCTGCATGCCATGGTGTGCGGCGTGAACATTCAGAGGCGCTGAGCTGAAAACATTTTGTCCAAGTAAAAAGTGCAACACACCTCCTTGATTGATTAAAGGACCCTGGTGGTTTCTTGCTTTCCAGGGAGTCTGGGTGGATGAGAGCTTGGCTGGAAGCCAGGCACACTAGAGGTAGCCACATAAACACACTTGAGTACACGATGTATTTAAATTGAAAGCGCGATACTGTACAATGGATGAGGAGGCCGATCTTTCTTTGAAAACTTTTGACATTTATGGACATCAGTCCCCAGAGGACTCGGCTCATCCACAGCTTAAATATCACTACAGCAAAGCGGAGATGGAGAGTCAGCTTGCTTCCTAATGAGGTGATGATGGAAGCTGGCATACTGTGTATGATGAGAGACAGCAAGAATTCCAAGTTGAACTTGGAGTGGTAAATGAGAGTGCGAGTCCGCTGGCTTTTGCTGAATTGTCATGCAGTACCACAGAATTTTATGGCACTGCTTTGATCAAGAATGGATGACTGTGTTTCTTTTCTCTCCCTCTGTCCTTCTTTCATGCTTTATTTCTCTGTCTCTCTTTCCATCACTCTCACTCTCATTCTCCCTGTTTCTGAGGGGAGCCAGCACAGACGTAGGAGGAAAGATGGGAACAGGCACTAGAGAAGATGGAGAGGGAAAGATGAGGTGAAGGAGAAAATGGGATGATGGAGTAACAGATGAGTGACAGGAGAGATGGGAGAGGCGATGGGGGAAGAATAAACGGAGAGATAGATAGATGAAAGGAGAAAAGGGTCCATTTCTTGCTTATATAAATGTTTGAATTTTAAAGGTGCTGCTGTGGATGTGCTGCACTACACTCCCCCCACCCCTGCTCCATCTCTTAGCCAATCATCACAGCACACTGCCGTATTTGGGTCATAGCAACGTGTTGCTGCTGTCTCCACTGGCAGATGCATTGTGCTGTAATCTCCGAAAAGTAGGGTGGGAGGAGGAGAAGAGTGAGGAAAGTGGAAGAAGAGCAGGGGTAGTGACAGAAGCAAGGAGCTTTCTCCGTAAAGAACTGAACCCCTTTCTTTTGCGATTTTCTTCCAATACAGTGTCCGTTCTTTGCTCCTCTGCCTCTCCCCCTTTCACTTCTCCCTCCATCCTTATTTTCCTCTCTGTGAGATGTAGAGGGTTTGTACATCCTGCAGCCAGCCGCAGGAGGCTCATTCCCCCCATCAACCTCTGCAGTCCTCTTGCTTTTTTTCATGGGTGTATTCACACTGTGCCCAAGTCATCGGTGAAATCTTCTCAAAACTCTTGCACTCAAAGTAGATCTGAAAATCACTGGTGTTCAACGGGAGCCATTGATTTTCCTCCCTCTCAAAAGCCCCGCTGATTTTTAATGGATGGTTTGTGGGGAGAGAGAAGGAGGGAGAGAGAGAGACGGTGGGGAAAAGAACAAGTAAAGGGGAGAGAGACAGTCGCATGGCAGATGGGATGATGAGACAGAAACCAGTTCACTTTTACAATAGTGGTAAAACACCTGAGGACCACAGATGGAATCACATCTCCTGGTGTGATGAGATTGGTTGAGATTGAGGGCTGTCGCTCAGTCATCTTTAAATTCATTTATATTCTGTGGTACCTCCAGCCCATGGTAGCGTGCATTGTAGTGCCCTGCTTTAGCTGACTGCCAGCCCAGTGTTACACTGCCTCCCCACAGAGCCGTTATAGAGACACTCCTTCACCTCTCCACTTGCTTTTTGTCAGAGGGAAGACTAATGGATTTCAGTCTGCTGCACGATCTGTTGACCCTCAGCTCTTTCACTGTACATTGAATGTGTGTGTTTCTCTTGTCCTTCCAAATGACTGATTATGGCTGCTGTTTTAGATGGCACTTCTTGTTGTTGATGCCAATCAATAAGTAGATGATATTCTTGTAGTCATCGTCAGTTTGCGACGACACGGTGATTAGAAAGTGTGTGCTATTGCTGATGCTGTAGTCAACTATGTGCTCAAGTAACCCAAGGAACAAATGTGAAAAGTAACTTGGCGACAATAACTGTAACTTACTCATTTAGTCCTCCTGGATTTCAAAGATCAGAAAGATCAGATCCCTTTCTTCCAAATCCTAACAAAGTCATAACTCATCCTTTATCCCGAGATTGGCCTTATCAGTAGCAATAAAATAAATCACAGTCACAGAGTCATAGAATGTTTGGACTCCAAAAATGTGTGACCACTAAGTATTTTATATGGGGTGTTCTAATGGTTCTATGATGATGGCAAAGCTGGTGGAGTAGCCTTTAAATGATGAGGACAGATTATTGTGCTTTAGCCTATTATACCCTTGAGTTCCCAATGCTAAATATTTCAAATTAGAAAAAGAGAAGTTAGATGGCAGATGTTTCAGGCTTCACATCAGTTAACATTAGTAGACATATGCCACAGAAAGCCCAGAATGGATTGCTGCATGTCACCTGCTGGTGCCCCCTGTCTGCAATACAGACATCATTAACCAACCATACTGACACAATTGAAAACTTCACCAAACCTTTGTTTACAAGGATAGTCTGCTGGTGTTTGAGTATGGATGAATATGAATAAGGTTATGAGTCACACAGAGTTCAGAGTTGTATGTACGTGTCGTGTGTGTGTGTGTGTCTGTGTTTTTTTTTTTTAGTTTTTTTTTTTTTTTAAGAGGGTTGAGTTAGAAAATAATGCTTCCCGAAGGCTCCTTCATGCACTTTATCACAAATCAGTCCCATAACAACTGCCATCTCTCTCCCTTCCATTTCTTTTGTCTTTTTCTTTTTCTTCCTTCCATCTCCTTCTCTTCAACTATCCGTGCTGTTCCCTCACTCACAGTACTCAGCACTAACAACCAGTCCCTCTCTATGGTGATTTTTCTCTTCTCAACGTCCTCCCTCACTGTCTTTCTTTCTCTCTCTCTCTCTCTCTCTCTGTCTCTGTCTCTCTCTCTCTCTCTCTGATAGTAGGTGTGGGACGTGGGGACCACTCCACGGCTTTCCCTGCATCATTGCTATCTGCTGGCAACGATAATGATGGCAGGAACAAGGGATGGAGGAATGGAGGGGTGGAGAGAGGGAAGCAGAGAGATGGAGTGTTCTTCCACAACGGCTGCCAGTGACTGCATTAAACAGTCCGCATATGCTGCTAAGGGTCTGACGAGGGGCATTGTCATCTACCCTCTGTTGCTTTGTGCTTCCTTTTACACACATCCAGAGAAATTAAATTGGTTTTTGTTCACTTGTATGGTAAATTACCCATAGTTGCATGCTGCACACACAGTGATGTGTGTGCAGGTGTTGCAATGCACATCCACATGGAGATGCATTGCAACTTGGGAAAACTTGCCATCTGTATTTGTCTCAGGCTTTCATCCTCATTGAGCCCCAGTGGACAGAAACACCTTCACAGACTCTTCTGCTGCTACTTCACCTCACCAAGTCTGAGGTGAAAATCCTCTCCCTTCACTTACCCTGACAGTTAAGGACTTGATTCAGACTTTTCACCCCCACATTCAGTACTTTATCCACCAATACAAGATAGCTCATGGGACACTGTTCAGTTTCATTGCAGCTTTGACATTTATAGTTTTGAAATTGTTAAGATCGTTTTCACAACCTCTTTATCTTGTGATTGCTGATTCTCTGAGCTTATTTGGCTGCTATTCTAGGTCTCCTAAAATGCCACAGAGGTATTGTGAAAGAAGATGCTTGACCCCATTTCCCCACCTGACTGGCACATGTTGCACCCCATGGGGTGAAGTATGAGAAGAGTTAGACGGGTTAGTTATTTATCTTCCTGTGCAGAAATAGGTGTTATATTTTTAGCGTAGGGTTCAGGCTTTAAAAGTTGTTGAAAACCTTCTTCTCTTGTGGAGATCTCATTTGTAGGTGTGATTTTATTAGATTTTTTTACAAGCTCTTAAGCTCGCTTCCAATCCCGCTTCCTCTCCTTTGTCGTCTTTGCATTCATGGCTGTTTTGCTGCAGCGGTTTGGGAATGTTAACAGAGGAGTGTAGGATCAAATTATACATCTCAATGGCCTATTTGCATGTGATTGTTTACCCTTTTTCATTTTGTCTGAAGTGAAAGCAGGAGAAGCAACAAAAGAAAACATAGCGTGACATAATGTTTGGCGATAATGTCCTGGATGTGGTGTTTGTTGTCACCACAGTGCCATATGTGCCATAGTGATACTTTTGAATTAGTAGCTTTATTTTGTCACATTTATCTGTGCTGTTCTGCTGCTGTTTGTGTTTTTTTTGTTTTGTTTTTTTTTCTTCAGACCATGAAGACAATTTTATTTAGATGATATACCAGCAACATTACACAACTAAAGATCCGAAAAACAAGGTCAGAATAATTAAGTCCACTTTGGTATAGGATGAGCAGATCTTATCTGCATTCCTTATCGTGTGAAATTTCCTTCCATCGTTTAATAATTGATGGAAGGAAGTCCGTCCCACCCCCCTTCTCTCCTTCCTTCCTTCTCTGTCTGGGTCTCTTGGTACCCCATTAGTTCAGCTCTTTGCTTCATCCTCTCTGACACCACTTAAGCCCATAGCATAAGTACATCCACACATGTAGAATGTGTACTGGCCACTAAATAGCCTCCCGTCTTCACATTTTCCCATTCTCTTTGAAGGATACAGTATGTTTTATATGTTTTGGCATGCTGTGCTCAAGTCTGCTTTGGCATAAATATCTGATGATTTCATTCTCTTCTCCTGTCCTCACCTCTCGTCTCCTCTCCCATCTCTTCTTGTCATGTTCAATACTCTGCAGATCCTCAATTTGCCCCCCAAACCTCCTGCTAGGTAAACCCATTGACCCCAGCTTCCACTGTCTGCATCCTACTTGGAGAGCTGGTCCTATTACTGGCTGACCTGGCTTTTGCTCTGACAGTGCATTTATAGAGCTGAGAGTTTGCTGCGGAGCTCTGCTTTGTTGCTTGACCTAGCTTTAGTTTAGTACAGCATCAGATTTGTGTGTGTGTGTGTGTGTGTGTGTGTGTGTGTGTGTGTAGTCAAGCACGTCTTCTTCTTTGAGTATTTTTGTGAAATAGTGTGACAGTGCTGTTTCCCAACATAGTTTCTTTGCCCTTTTGTCTTTACATTTGACTCAGACTATTTGAACCCAAGCCTCCATGGGCTGCCAGTTAAGGCTGGCCAGAGTGTTTTACACCTGGGTAGGAGGACTCAGTAGAGGCCCAGACTGTGGCCAAAGCTCCCCAAAGGCCTTTGAGAGTGTGTTTAACAACTTAACAGGGGAATAAACCATAATTTTCAAAACTGAATTGGGCTACAAACCCAACAGGGCTCTTTCACGCTCTCTCACTCTCATTATATCGACACTATCCGCTCTCTACTTTCTGTCTTACCTTCTACAATATTTGGACCCCTCCAGCCTCTCTGCTCCCATCCCCTGGCTATGGGAGTTGAATGGTGCTCATTATTGAGGCCTTTAGACCAGTTCTGTTGGAAATGTGGCTCTCTGCAAGCTGCGAACCAGCTAGCTGGCTTTTTCTTACTGGCTCTTTGTGTTGCTGACTCGGAAGCAGGGAACACTCCTCTGTCGTCCTGGGAGGGTAAAGCTCAGACACAGCGGCTTTAGAGTCGGGCACAATAAGCATGGTTCACTGAAAGATGGTTGTTGAAAAGAGAAAAGAGGTGGACGGAGTGGGAGAAAGATGGGAATGGCAAATGAGGATGATTGTTGAAGGGTAAGATTTTTAGAGAGGAAGAGAGATTCTGCAGTACTCTGCAGACTGCCATAGGGACACACAAAAACACCCACACACACACAGACACACACACCCATACAAGCACCACAGATCATTAGTGTCACCAGCTGTTGCTTTTTCAGTTGTCACTTTCAAAGCAATATAAACAAGAAAAAAAGAAGCAAAAAGGCAAGAAAAGAAATGAATCTTTATTTTGTCACAAAGGTGTCAGCATTGTCGCATATGATCACACGGCCAGTAATGAGGGTGATTTTTGGGCTGTTTGCCCGACACTGGATCACATCTGCCTGATGGCTCCACGTTCTATAAGTCTTTCATAATAAAAAATGCAAAAAAAAGTAAAAAAAAAAAAAAAAAGTTGAAGAATAATTGATGTTGGGTCACATACTCAACAACAGGTCCACAAATGTACACACACTTGTCATTTGTTTGTATGGTGTAGCACTGTGTATGCCATGTTTTCTCTGGAGGCATACATGTGTTTTCTCAACCTCAGCATCAGAGCTGTGTGAAAAACATAACGTCTTTTACCTTTCTGCTCTCTGCTTCATGGCAGTAACTCTATAGCTTTAGTGTTGCTGTATTGTTTGATGACACAGTGGACTGAAAAATCAATAACTATATTCTGTCCCTTTTTTTTTTTGTAGTGGCAGCGGTGTTCGGGGGGCTTGAAGATGCACTGTACAACTTCACAAAGACAAAAAAAAGTGTTTTAATGTCTGTAATGGATTTTTGTTCTTGGGAGTGAATTGAAAAGTCTCAGTATCAAAGATGTTGAAGCATAGAAATATTTTACACCATGTCGACTGATACCCGAGGAACAATGTTTTTCCTGACAGCCAGCAACCCCAGATGTTTGGTATCAACTGTTGAGTTTTCTTAACATTAAAAGCTCAGTATGAAAACTTTTCAAGGTTAAATGTTAACATTTGATTTTACCAGTGTTGTAGTTGACTCCTACAGGATGTTAAAAACCATTTAGAATTGCAATTGTCCAGAGTGCCACTATTATGGTCAAGATATCTCATGATGGCTTCAGCTGTTTTGTCTGAACTTGGAGCATTCCTACTCTGAAGGGAAATCAACCCTAAAATGCAGTTACCATTACACATTGCATTTGTATTTGTCATTTTAATCCAGTGCAGTACATGCTGGATAGTAACTGTAAACTGTCAAATAGTCCACTCACCAGATCTAGACTCTGAGTAGAAGCCTATGTGTGTGTCACGGTTTTCAAAACCCCCCTTGTTATGGGAAACAAGAACAACCTCCGAGCTAGCAACGTACACGTTGAAAATGGTGAATGGTTGTAAAACTCTACAAAGAATATGTTTACTACATTTGTTGTCTAGCAGGGAAATTCTTTCATGGTCACAATAATGGAGGACCAGGTTAAAAACCCTGTGGTCAAGGGGGGTATCTGCAGCATACACTGGGCAAGATCCAGCCATGTTAATGACGGCACTCGCCTCCCCACATACAAATGTTCCACCAGAAAAAGCCCCCCCGACGCTATTTTCACTGCATCCTGGGCTTCGCGCTGCCGAAAACCATATTGATTGGTTTAAAGAAATACCAACAAGCCAGAGCATTTTTCGAGCAGAATGATAATAGCAGAATAGCAAAATGATGATGGGTGTAGCCAGACCATTCTCTAGCGCTGACACAGTGCAGTGGAGATAGGTGTGGCTATGCCAAAATAGCTTGAAAATGACACATGCTATAAATTTTTTAAATGTTTTTAAATATTTGATGTTTTGAAGTTTTTAGTCTATAAAATACCAAACAATATTTAAAAAAATGCCAATCTTAAGTTACCAAAGGGTCAAAGGGGATGTCTTTAAGTTCCTAACTTACAGTCAAAAACCCACAAGTATTCAATGAAAGGCTGCCTGTTACGTTTTAGACCTATAGTAGCACCTTGCAACTGTTTGTCTGTGAGTGGGTGCCCATTTGGTTTATCTCATTTGCGCACATGATGACGGACATGCACATGCACAGGTGTGACCCAATAAACACTCCTACCGATGGTCAAATTCAATATAGATGTGAAAGCTCAGCCAAACATTCAGCCCAAGAAATTTAACTGGCCAATTTATTTTTCTGTACATGTACACAAATATGGATCAAACAAAACACTGAGTGAGAATTACATCATTGATTGCTATTTCAATGTATTGATTTTCACTTCCTGCTGCAGTATCCTCACCTTTCAAGACACCTTGGTAGAATTTTTCATTAAAGAAAAAGCTGAGTTTTTTTTTTTTTTTTTTCCCCCCCTTTCAGGCCATTGTAGACTACAGTTGAATTTCATCTTGGGGGCCAAGTCAGTGCAGAGAAAAACCTTTTTTCATCCCAGCCACAGCGTCTTCCATCTTCTCCCTCTGCTTCCCTCCTCAAGAGCTCTCTGTGGACCACATGAGCCCTGCTCTCTCTTCAGAGTGGTGTGTGTGCGTGTGACAGTGTTTACTCTAAGAGCAGTCCTCCAAGCTGAGGGTCAATGCTAGCTAAGAGAGGTTTATATCTTTATTAGAAAGGGGCAGGACTTCCTCTGGAGACAGAAGTTACCCTATATGTGTTTCTGTGTACTTGTTAAAGTGTGTGTAGATGATGGTGTGTGAGTGTGAAGGGGCATTAAGGTTGTTGGGTGGCAATCTCAAAATGGGGGGGGCCAGATCCTGGAATTTTATCACTTTCCTTAACACTAAGAGAGAGGGCATTTTTCAACATTTAGATCAATTTCTCAGTAATTATTGTATGGATCTTTATTTTAAAAATCAGATATATTTATGGTGTTGAGATCTATGTGTTTGTACAATTTGGTGCAGATCCAGAGCTAGACAGACATGAGTAGGATTGTTTGGCCTTGGTGGGGGTGTGCGCTCTACTGAGTGCCATTCTAGTTTCGCACCTGTATCTATTCATGTTTCTGCCTCTGATTTTGTGTATTTTCACACATCTCTTAGTCTGTGTGGGTTTCTGTGCAAGCATGTATGTTTGACAATCCCACAAGTGGCCTGCTTTAATGAATTCCAGCCGGTTTTGCTCTGTGTAAAGCGGAGCTGGACTACATCTCTCTCATTCCTTCCCACTTTGCTATGACCACTTTCTCCCCTGGAAAGCAGCCATAACACCACCAGCCCATCAGACTGGGAGCTGCCTATTGCCAAATGGACTCCGTGGCTTACCGCATCTTCACAGATTTGGGGGGAGTCAAGGAGAGGGCTCAAGTTAGGCTGCATTTCTCAGTGTGGAGTTTGGTGTATAAAATAGACATGGGAATTATACAGGTATTGGTGTCTTACTGGTTGAGCCTTTCTGTCATCATTATTGTCACACAGTTTGAATTCATCAACACATATCTGGCTTATAGTTATATCACGTGTAAGACAAGGAAAACTAGGGCTGCAAGATTATAACAAATTAGAATCCTCATTTATGCCACTGATTAACTGCCTTTTTTTTTTTTTTTTTTTTTTTTTTTAGAATTTTTCAAACAACTTATTTTTGCTTTTTAATTAGTTCAGTGCAGTTGGATAAATATCAAAGTAGTAGGAGTGATCCTATATTTTCTCTCTACTGGGACCATTTTACTGTTGATAAGGTCCAAGATCTATTGGGCAAACGCCACACAGAATTGATACCTGTTTTAGTTGTGTGGTGTAACTGTTCCGAGGAGAATGATTTTACTCTATCTTTCAGCCACTGGGTGACATGCATTATTGGTTATGATTGGTCACACATAATAGAAGCTATAGTTACCTGTATACAATATCAGTACCCTCAAGGGAACTGAAAATGTGATAATCACCTCAATATTGCTAGATTTACATGACTATTAATCACGGAAATGGTAATACAGAGTTACCTGTGACTAATTACGCATCCCTAATGGCAAAGTATCCATGGAGTGTTGTATGAGGGATTGCCAACATTAGAGAAAGAGAGAAATGGGGATACTGTAGATAAAGACACGGAAACATAAGACTCATTTGGCTCCACTTTTAGGACCAAATCTGTCAACTTGCAACACACACTCACTTTTATCCACAGGCCTTCGAGTAATACTCCTGAGATAAAAGTGACCCAGTGCTTGGTTCCTGTAGTGATTCAATCAATGACACTAGTAGAAATCTAATTGTGGTCTTGTCTTTGTGTCAGTTTTGTTACAGCTGTCCTGCTGGTTGCAAAGCTGGGTGACATAGTAATAATGTATATAGAGATATGATTATATTTGCTGTGTTATTAGATTGTACTCACGCAGAGTATAGATGATTAAATAGAGGATTTGTTGAGATAGTGATTTGGTTTGCATTATTTTTGCATGGCTTAGAGTGTGTATGCTTTCGTGCCTTGTCAGTGTATACAGTCATTTGCATTGGACTCTCTTCTTGCCCCTCTCCCCCCTCTTTGTATACATAATTCCCATCATTGATTTCTGGCTGGACTATTTGTCACCCACTTACTCAAGTCAAATTAGAAAGCACTGTTTGTCGTATCTACAGTCCAATCGATTGGGGGGGGGGGGGCACTCCCAAACTAAATGTAATGAATATAATGCTTAGTGGGGAGAAAGCCTTCATGGATTTTGCGTGTTTGTGTGGAATTAATGGGAAATTTCCAGCTTGACAAAGCATGAGTTATCCGGTATGCATGTGGATTGAAGGGAGCCATGGCGCAGGGCTGGTAGGTGTAATTTACATTAGTGCGAGTCACTGCTTCTGTGGCCCCTTGCAATACGCAAGCCCACAACGCACTAAGCCCCTAGAGATGTACTACATTAAATACAAACATTCATTTGGAAATAATTCTTAAATATATAATATTCTCACATCTCTTTCTCTTTTGCCTCAATACGTACAGTCATACCAGCTTTCTGTACCATAACTGAAAAGATATGATAGTTTTCCATTATTCATTAAAAGGACTTGAAATTCCATTTCTCGCTTACCTGCTCATTTACCTAAAATGCTGGATACTTCTGAAAAACAATTGAATGCCTTCCTCAGTTAGAGAGATTGACTGAAAATGGAGTTGGCTCAGTGCCTCTGTGTCTATGTAAATGTGTGTGTGAAAAGGTGAAATGAGCTCCAGCGCCTCTATGTTGTCACCCGGCCCCCCTCGTGCTGTATGGTTCACTTCTTCACTCGGCGATCTCTCTCAAGGAGCAGGGAAGTTGACATGGAAGGAGAAGTGCAAACAAATTATTTTTCAGCTGTGCATGATAATAGGTAATATGCAGCAGCTGCACACACTCATATACACACACTGACACACACACACACACACACACACAGGCACACACATATCTGTCTATGGGACAGAGAAAAAGGGGTGTTAATGAAGCCCTTTTGTGGAGCGGCCTTTGGAGAAGCTGCCAAACATGAGCCCCATAGCCCCCTTCACCAGCCCCCGCCCAGCACAAGAACCCATTACTGCCAATTAGTCCAGCTCTCAGAGTCCTAATGGACCCTGTCACGCATACATACACACACACACTCTCGCACGGACTCAGATTCACACACAGCTACTGTACAACTGGGAAAATAGCAGCCTAATTTTAGCTTGAGAGCTGGAAGGCTGTGACTCAAGCACAGGCATTGTGCCATGTGATGTAAATGCAGATTACAATATAGATGTTTATGGTAGTGGATGAGGTAGCTGGGTAAAACTCATATGACAAATACAACAGAGAGTGGTACCCATAAAATCATCCAATTCCTCATTGTACGTGTTATGCATCTCGAGAAAGAAAAATGTGCTGTGAAAATCTCATGTATTGCAAACAATTACTTTTTCAAATAAGACTTCACTTACACCGAAAACAGAACAAAAATAAGAATATGGCAGCCACTGTATATGCATTCATTTGTTTTATATCATTAGAGTTCCTCCATTTTCAGCCTAGGTTGAAAGATTTTGTACTGGATAAGTCAAAAAATCTTCACTTGCTGTGTGATGTGAGCATGTCTGATCAAGCCCTTCATAGTGAACCACTGAAATGCCTATTGCATTAGCTATAGCTGAAGTTCAGTGGAGACTGGCATTTTCTGCTCATCTCGAAAGCAAGATTTATTTCCAAAGATTTGTCCCTGTGAGGTTATCTGGATGTCAGTTCCTCTAATCATGTTTGAGAAAAACCCGTCTCAGCTCACAGAAAACAAGAGAAACTCATCTCGGAGAAGAAAGCATCAAGCGTGAAGTCACAGAATAAACAGTGAAGATAATGTTGCCTGTACAAATCAATTCTGCGTTAGGGCCATCAAGCATTAACCCAGAATCCTAGCAGGGAGCATCGTACGGTGCCTGAGTTTAGGGAATCTACTGTGGTTAGAAATTTTGCTATCACATTATCCGTGTAATCTGATCATGCACACTTTCTCTCTTCTGTGTGTCGTGAGGGAAAAGTTAAATGAGCGATAGATGTAGATAACAGCAAGGAGGAAGCTGAGGCAGAGATGAAGGGAGGTGGAGAGGGACCAAATAAAAGATAAGCTGGGCAGGGTCAGTACGCTGGAGCTCGAGGAAATGAGCTCAGATCAGAAGAAGACAGGGGTGAAAATTGAAAAAGAAATGGAGTATTGTCCCACAGCAGAAGCAGTGCATGAGGTAATAGAAAAATGATTAGCAAGAAGTGATTGTCATGGGTTTTAGTTTGTGTGTTTGTGTGTGGTCCAGGCACAAATCAGTGCATTGTCTCCATATGACCTTGACTGTTTTGTATGCAAATATCACATGATAATAGTGAGAGAGAACAAACTGAACAAAACTAAACTGAAATGACGAAGTGGAGAAGTTAAAACAGTGGGTTTCAGTCCTGGCTTGGCTGATTTTTCTATACTAACTGGTAGTTAAATGCACTTAATTCAACTAGCTTTCACCTGGTGTCCCAAGTGTAAAATAGTCTGAGGTCTGAGCAGGCTAAGGAATTGTTTTGAGCTGCAACTGATGATCGATGTCATTGTTGATTAATATAAAAGGGACAAATCCTCATTTTATAAGCTGGAACCCACAAACATTTTTTGCTTGATAAATGACTTACAACAATTAATCAGTGTTCAAATTGCTGTCAGTTAATTTTCATTAAGTCAACTAATAGTTTATTCAACTATGTTTGAGTACTAGCATTTTATTTGACAAGAGACAAAGGAAAGGTAGGAGGGAAATGGAGCCTAGTTTGTGGCGAATGTGTCCGTGTCTGCAGTATGTCCTGTGTGTGTGCGTGTGTGTGTGTGTGTGTGTGTGTGTGTGTGTGTGTGTGTGTGTGTGTGTGTGTGTTCATGCATACTAATCTGTGGTACAGATGGAGTGGGGGCACAATCTGAGTGGGAGAGTGTCTATTTGTGCAGGTGTGTTTTGCCTGGGATTGATTTATACACGGCTCCTGTATGCGCATGCTTCTACCTTAAAGTCACTTTGTCTGGGCATGTGTATGTGTGTGTGTGTGTGTGTGTGTGTGTGTGTGTGTGTGTGTGTGTGTGTCTGTGTCTGTGTCTGTATCTGTGTCTGTGTCTGTGCAGGGAATCCCGGGTCCCTGCGGTATTCTTCTCAGTTCAGTGGGATGCACCTGAGCCCCACTGTCAGCCAATCAGATGCTTGCGATTCAGATCAGGTGCCTCATCCCAGGTGGCACAGCAGTAGAGCTGGAAACACACAGACACACACGCAAACACACAAACATACAGCCATTATTGGTCTTCATGTACCAGCACACATCTGGTAAGACCTCTCTTTTCACACATTTACTCTCATACTTATTGTACGGTGCAAAAGCAATTTGTAAAGTTTGGAATTTACAAGGATTCAGATGTTTTTCCTTGTCTGTGGCGGGTCAGTATGTACAGCATGGTACTGTATATCTATAAGCCTGCACCATGTGGGTTTCTGCTGTGTGTGCATGTGAGAGGGTCTAGTCAGGTCACAATGAACAGCATGTCTGATTGTATAGACTGGACAAGTGCCAGCCGCTGACTTCCCCTCATTACAACTCACCGCAGCACGCAACATGGATCAGAGGCAGCAGGACGATCAGGTGGTCAGAGGGAGGGACGGCATGAGGTCATTGAAGGTGATTGGAGGAGAGAGGAAGTGAGGACAAGAAGAAGAGAAGACGGGGAAGAGGAAAACAGGCACAGGAAAGAGTAATGGGAAAGGAGAGGAAGAGAAGGGAAGGATGAGAAAGAGGCTTTTGGTATCAAAGCCCGCAACAGTTTCGGTTTCTGGGACAGAAGAAGCTTCATTACAGTGTCATGGAGAAAAAGAGTACAGGGATAAAACAGGGAATTAGAGCTGTTTTCCCCCCTGTGGTTTCATTAATTTCTGTTACAGACTGCTTACTGTGCTGCTGCTGTTATATTTCAGACTGGTAACCAAAGCTGACATGAAATTGCTGTCTCACACACACTCAAACTGGACAGGCTGCAGCTCTGTGACCTCCCTCCATGAAACTTTGTCTTTGGAGAAGTTTATTTTAAGCAGTGAATCACTAGTAGAAAAGCACAGTAGTGGTGGCCCACTGTTGTATACTTGTATATTTGTATATGTTTTAAAGCCTGAAAGTCCACAATCATGCTCGTGCTTTTTTTTTTTTTTTTTTTAGCTTGTAACTACTTTTTAATATACAGACAGATGACAAAGGGAAAAATTTGACTCATTGAGCCTTTCAAAAATATTTTCGTATCCCTTTTCTGAGCCTGTCTCTTTTTTTTTCTGTGAGGCGTGCTTGTATAAGTGTTCCAAGTTGGACTCGCCAAGCTTGGCGTAAAGCATTCATTTCACCTGATAAATGCCCACCTGTTCATGAGTAGGTGCATGTTCATAAGAACTGATCATTAGCATAATTGATGCCCCCAAATTGCTATGTAAGATTACCCATTCTGCTCCATTTGTGATCTAGGTTTCATTCACAACAATCACCAGAAACATTCAGTAAATATTACTATATTTCTATACCAAGGAGCTCTGAAGCTGCTCTGGAGGGTTTGTTGTGGCACAACACCTTACTAATACCCTTTTTGTAAAACAGCCACGTGCATGGTGCATGTCTACTGGAATGTACATTCATCCCTTTGTAGGGAACCATTCATTTAAGACAGCAGTAACAGGTTAATCTCTGTCAACTTTAGCATTGTAGTTCCATATACCTCCAAACCTTGAAATTACACCGAATTACATAGCATACTCTTAATACCAAGTAAAAGTTTCACATCACTCCTTCTGTCCATGCTTTCTATATTTCTCTATCCATCTCCCTCTCCAGTATTATTAAAAAAAAAAAAAAAAAAAATTCCACCCTAATAAAGATGCCTGGTCACCAGTTTCTGACCCATGTTCAACCCAGGTAGGGAGGAGGGTCAGCTGATGCATGTTGACCTATATATATATATATATATATATATATATATGACTAATAATTATTGTGGATTAGAAATTAAATTTTGATTGAACACCTGTATCTTTAACACAACAGTAGTTCACTATCTTTTCATAAAAGCAGCAAACCGGACTGCCTTACTCCACTGTAATTCATGACTGATGTGACTTGTTTCCCATAATGTTCCAACACCTGACCTGACTCTATCATCAGATCCAAAGTTAGTGGTTGGTTGTAGTCAGGAACCAGCTGCAGAGCACTGCTCGTTTTACCCTGATGGATTAAAGTGTGACGTGTGAAGCCAGGGTTGGATTAATCTCTAAGGATCCAAGCCCCATTTAGATTATACTCTAACACGAACACACACATAGCCTGCATGTATACACACTTGCACACATACAGTACACGGACACTTTTAACATTCCACCCTCTGCTCCACTGTGTTTTTCTGTGTGTCTTTTCAGTCCATTCCCTCCACCCTTGGTGTGTGCCTCTTTTGTT